>NC_138558.1:54656719-54819383 GCF_964273705.1 Natrix helvetica | reverse complement strand
CGAAACTGGCCTCCCCCGGGCTCTGGAGGCTGGAAATGGGCCTGTTTCCGGGAGGCCTGTTTTGCCCTCCCAGAGCCTTCAGGCAGCCCTGCACTTTCCCAGCATCCAAATGGGGCCGCATGGAGACTCCTCGGAGGGTGGGGTGGGATGGGCAGGGCCAGCCAGTCCTTGCAGCTACTGGTTCAGTGAACCAGATGTAAAATTAGCATCTGGTTTGCCCGAACCAGTCCAAACCGGCTGAATCTCACCCCTGCTTCTGAGCCATTCATAGGGTGTTTGCAAGAGACATCCTAAACCTCAATCTTCAAATCTTCCCAAACAAAATGTAATTTTTTTCTCTCTTTTCAAAAAGATGCATATTTTATTTTGTTGCTAAGAAGCTAAAAGCTAAATCTAGGTTATGGTAACAGCGGAGCATGAGTAGAGTTTTCCAGCTTGTTTTTGTCTTTTTAAATTATGTCAGTTCTTCGATGCACACACAACCTTGGGAGAATTTTTCTCCTCCTTCTCCTTTCTGCTTTGCTTTATATCCGTGATTGTGTTTTTAATTCCGCAGCTCACTTAGACTTCAGTCTCTTTTATTCCCTCGTGTGCTCTGGGACATTTTTTCCTTCATATTTCTTTCCTTAGGATGATGGATGCCTATGGAACGACTTATAGTGGAAATTGAAAAATTGGCTCCATTTTGACCAGGTTGTTTTTGTAGATGTTATTAGTCTCAAAAGAATGATCAAAATGCAATCTAAACCAGAGCATCGTGTTTTCCATCAGCCCCAGGTAATTCCAAAACAGCAATTCTGGGACTTCCGGTTGTTCCTGGTGCCAATGGCAGGCTGGCAGGCTTTTTTTTGAGCCTGTCAGATCAAGAGACAGTTAGAGGTGTTTTTTTACGATCTTTAACACCTCGGACACTCGTAAATTCTTGGAATTTATGAGGGAGAGATTCAGCTGCTGGGTTGAGCCCTCGTGTACCCTCCGGAGTCCGGAGTCCGACGAGGTTTGCCCCCCTTCGCAGTTGTTGTATTCTCCTGCCTTTTTGATAACCTCTGCTAATTAGCAGAACCAGTCGCCGGGAACAACCTTAACATCTTAACATCCCAAGAAGAAAGCAAGACTTTTGCAAGTATTTTAAGTTTTAATTGGGGGAAGAAAAAAAAATCTCTTTAAAAAGAACGCTACTGCTGAGTTCGAGAGGCGTGGGCTTAGAACAAAGGATTCAAAATGGCGTTGATTTATAGCTGAAAACCTACAGAAAACGAAAGCTAATTACCTGCTGATAGCCGGGGCAGTAAAGGCGGAACGGCTGAAACAACCCTAACTATTAACAATCTTTAAGCCAGTTTACATAACCTGAACTACTTAAATGTCAAAGTTTTAATTTCGAGCAACTTAGAAAGAAACATTTGCAAGTATTAATTTACAGCTGAATACCTAAGGAAAACGAAAGTTAATTGAATGGTGACAGCTAGAGGCGGCTGTAAGAATTATTAATTATGGCAACGGAACAAAAAGCCTCATCGGGTGCTACAATAAATTATCAGGATTTCAAGGACTTTATAAGGGAAGAAAATGCTTTTTTACGCAAAGAAATTAAGGAGGTTAAAGAAATGGTTCAGGATACCATTAAAAAACATGATCAACTTAATAAAAAATTACACACTTTAGCCACAGGTCTGTCAGAAGTTGTTCTTAAGGTGGACAGCAAAGTTGATCATCTGGCTTTGGATTTGGAAACTAAAACGAAGGAAACAGATTTGAAATTTGTTGAAATGGAGGGGAATATGCAGAGGATGGAGAAGGAGATTATCATGATGCAATTCAGATCTATGGAGTACGCTGTTAGACTGAGGGGTATCAGAGAAAACCCCAGAGAGGACTTAAGAAAAGTTTGTGCTGATGCTCTGGCCACGTTATTGAAGATCCAGGATTCTTCTGAGATTTTTGCAAGGATTGACAAAATTTACAGAGTTAATTCACGTATTGCATCACAAAGGCAACTACCAAGGGATGTTGTGATATACTTTACTGAGAGAAATCTTAGAAATGACATTCTGCAAAATTCTTATTATTCATCTTTGCAAATAGATGGAAAAACGATCGGAGTCTTTAAAGAATTACCCCCAGCGATGCTAAAGCTTAGAAGGGATTTTGGATTTTTGGTAGTGGAATTGAAGAAGAGAGAGATACAATATAGATGGGATGTTCCAATTGGTGTTATATTTAGATACGAAGGGTTGAGGTACCGTCTGAATACAATAGATAAAGCCAGAGACTTTTATCATGGAATACTCAAGAAAAATGCAACCCCCCCACGTACATCTACACCAACACCAGTAGATTTGGATGTCTTAGAGCAGAGGATGTTTGAGAAAGAGACAGAAGAGCAAAGAATGCAGACACAAAAAGAGAAGGAGGGGCAGGGTGCTGTAGGTGGAGTCGACCCCTCTGGATCTCTGTTGTGTTCCTTCTTGGAAGAAGGACCTTCTAAGTCTCTCACTGAAATGCCGATATTTAAACCTGTCGAACAACGTATTACCAGATCCACGACTAGACAAATGTTAGAATCTCACAAGCGCGTCGACCCTCAAACACAATGTGCTAAGAAAGAAGCTAAGAAGCAAACCGGAGCCATGGGAGGAGCAGGGCCGAAGATTGGTCTTGTGGAGAGAGATCTTCAGCAAATGCTTTCAGCGCTCCAGACCAGATCTAAAGATGCTTAAGCTATTATCTTGGAACGTGAATGGAATGAACTCCCCACAAAAAAGGAAAAAAATATTTTATTATTTGAAGCAATTTAATAATGATGTTGTTTGCCTTCAAGAGACTCATATTAGGTTGCAAGACCAGAAGTACTTAGTGAATTCAAAACTGGGAACATTTTATGCTGCCTCTGATTTGGTAAAGAAAAATGGTGTGGTGATATATATAAATAAAAGATTTTCAACTAAAGTTATAGAGGCAGATGACGCTGGTAGATATATAGCAATTCAATTTGATACAGACTTCGGTTCCATTTTGGTGCTAGGAATATATGCTCCTAACCAATGCCAAGAAAGTTTTTATAAGATGCTCCATTTAAAAATTTTAGACTGGAACTTTAAAAGTATTCTAATAATGGGAGATTGGAATGGAGTGATTTCTCCAAAGATAGACAAGAGTACAAAGACGAAATTCACTACCAAATTACCAAAGGCTTTTTTTGATTTACAAGACGATTTGAAATTAAAAGATGTTTGGAGGACGCAACATCTAAATGAGATGGATTTTTCTTTCTATTCAGATAGACATAAATCCTTTTCAAGGATTGATTTCTTTTTGTTAACACCGGATCTACTTCCTAAAGCCAAGAAATCAAAGATTTTCGCCAGGACACTTAGCGATCATAGTCCGGTGTGGTTACAAATTGAATTAGGGATGAGGCCAAGAAGGTCTTGGAGAGTAAATGAAAATTTATTTAGATATGAAAAAAATGTTGATGAACTTAAAAAAACACATGAAGGAATTTTTCAGTTTTAATATGAATAAGGGCACTCCCATTGAAATAGTTTGGGATGCAAGTAAAGCTTATATGCGTGGGGTCCTGATACATATGAACTTTAAACACAAACAAATTAGACAGAAAAGGAGAATGGAATTGGAAGATGAAATAAAATGCAAAGAACAGCTGCTTATAATAAACCCGAATGACCAGGCGCTCCAGATGGCGCTAAAGCTGTTGAAAGATCAATTTCAGATGCTTATAGCAGAACAAACAGCAACCAATTTGCAAATTTGTCAACAACTTTCGAGATACAAAAAGGCACAAGACAAGGTTGCCCATTATCCCCATTGTTATTTATTTTAACTTTGGAAGTCTTGTTGAACGCAATTCGGGACTCAAAATCCTTAGATGGCATAGCTATCAGGCAAAAGGAATACAGAACTAGACCATTCGCCGATGATCTGGTTGTTACCCTTTCACATCCTTTGAAATCAATAATCCAGATGAAAAATATCATAATAGAATTTGGCATGGTGTCTGGGTTTAGACTAAATCAAAACAAAATGAAAATGATGGTTAAAAACATGACAGAGACTCAAAGAAAGAGACTTGTAAGTTTAGCAGGTTTTGAAATAGTTTCTAAAGTTAAATATTTAGGAATACAAATTTCAGAATCAAACACAAAACTTTTCTCAAATAACTATGAAGTGTTGTGGCAAAAGATACAGAAAGATCTCGAAGCGTGGAAAAAGTTACAATTGTCTTTGCTTGGAAGGATCTCAGCAATTAAAATGAACATTCTACCTAGATTTATCTTTCTATTCCAGATGATTCCGGTGCTTAAGTCAGATAAAACCTTGTTAAATTGGCAAACAACATTAAATAAATTTGTTTGGAAGGAGAAAAAACCGAGAGTAAAGATGAAGATTATGCAAGATACACGTGAAAGAGGCGGCCTCAGACTCCCAAACCTTCGATTGTATTATGAAGCTGCGGTATTAACGCATGTAGCAGATTGGTTCGGGAAAACAAAAATGGTATTGCTCAATATAGAAGGCCATGATCTTGTTCTGGGATGGCATGCATATCTTTTTTATGAAGACAGGGTGGATAAAGTGTTCAACAACCATGTTCTCCGTAGTGCCTTGATGAGAATATGGAAGAAGCACCGGCCCAATTGGGATTATAAAATACCGCTTTGGTTGGATCTTGCAGACACCATGGGGATCACTCGGGGGTTGTTTATATAAAGATGTGCTTATTGCTGATGGGGGCGAATGGAAGTTAAAAACTTTGGAACAGCTGTTGGAAGAAGGAATTACTTTAAATTGGTTACATTACATACAGCTTCAGAAGAGATGGGAAGAAGATCGCAGGGTCGGCTTTATGGATAAAGAAGTGGAACTGATTAAGCAGATAAAAGAGACTGGTCCAAAACAAGTTAAAAGAATATATAATGTACTGTTAGAAAGAGACTCAGAAAGTGAATTGGTTAAGGATTGTATGATTAAATGGGCTCAGAATTTTGGTGAAGTGGTTATGTTGGAAATGTGGGAAAAAATATGGGTTCAGAATGTTAAATTTACACAGTCACAGAATTTAAGGGAGAATTTCTATAAAATGTTTTACAGATGGTATTTAGATCCTAAAAAATTATCATGCATGTACCCAAATGTTCAACCAAAATGTTGGAGATGCGGGTGTCTAGATGCTACCTTTTTTCATGTATGGTGGACTTGTAACAAGGTTAAAGCTTTTTGGATAAAAATATGGTGGGTTATGCAGAATGTATTTAAGAAAAGAATACAATTCACTCCACAAATGTTTTTATTGGGTATAGTTAAGGATTTTACCAAAGGGGAAACAAAATTGGCCTTGTATATGGTTACAGCAGCTAGGTTGTTGATTGCGCAACATTGGGAAAAAGATTTTTTGCCGACAATTGATCAATGGATTCAGAAGGTGGCGGGGTTCGCTGAAATGGCAAAAATTTCCGCTTTCTTAAAAGCTCAGAAACAGGAGGATTACACACAGGAATGGGCAAAATGGATTGATTATATACAGAATAAATACCAGACTAGGAGTTATTATCTAGCCTTTAGGTAAGAATGTTTAGACCGATAGATGATCAGAGTAAATAGTATATGGGATGTTTGGAATTGTTAGAGTGGTATATAGCGGAAGTCAGGGGGGGTGGGTTTGTGTGGGAGGTGGGGGAGGGTTAGGGTGGAGGGTGGGGCAATATATATGTATGAATAAATTAGAAGATGGGACTAATGAAACATTGTTAGGCTAGGAGAAATTTATATTAAGAGTTATAGATGTTAAATTAGCTTAGAAAATGATCAATGTGTTATTATTAATTTAAGAGAAATTTATATAGTGTTTGTTGGGAGGAGAGGGGTTATGAGTAATCTATTTTAAGATGGGGGGAGGGGAGGGGGTAAAGTGTTTGTAATAATATTTGAATGTGAATTTTTGCGGGGGGGTTGGGGGGTATAGCATTTGTATGAGATTTATATTGTGTGGAGGGGGGGTGAAAAGGGGGAAAATTTGTTTGTACAAAACTCTTTTAATAAAAAAAAAGCCTTGTTCCTGTGAATTCCCCACTCAGATCTGTTTATTTCTTCTTCTTCTTTTTTGCCAATAAAAGAGTTTTCACATTTAAAAAAAAATAAAAAAAAATAGTGATATATGCACCAAATCAGGAACAAGAGGAATTTTACAGGAAATTGCACAATAAAATAAATGTATTAGAATATAAAAATAATACTTAATTGGGGATTATAATGCAATAGTGGATAAAAAGATGGACTATGAAAGTACAATACAATACAATACAATAGTAGAGTTGGAAGGGACCTTGGAGGCCTTCTAGTCCAACCCCCTGCCTAGGCAGGAAACCCTATACCGTTTCAGGCAAATGGCTATCCAACATCTTCTTAAAGACTTCCAGTGTTGGGGCATTCACAACTTCTGGAGGCAAGCTGTTCCACTGATTAATTGTTCTAACTGTCAGGAAATTTCTCCTCAGTTCTAAGTTGCTTCTTTCCTTGATTAGTTTCCACCCATTGCTTCTTGTTCTACCCTCAGGTGCCTTGGAAAATAGTTTGACTCCCTCTTCTTTGTGGCAACCCCTGAGATATTGGAACACTGCTATCATGTCTCCCCTAGTCCTTCTTTCTATTAAACTAGACATACCCAGTTCCTGCAACCGTTCCTCATATGTTTTAGTCTCCAGTCTCCTAGTATGTTTTAGTCTCCAGTCCCCTAGTAAAAAAAATGGTGACAAAAAAAATACATTACCTAAACCCTTTTTCGAGATGGCAATGTAATATAACTACATGATATTTGGAGAGAGATGCACAAACAAGAAAGAGTGTACCTTCTATTCAAAACCCCACCAGTCTTGGTCGAGAATTGATATGGCCTGGACATTATCTGGACTACGTAACCAATTAGAGGAAATAAAAATTGAAACAAATGATGGGTGGATCATAACCCAATAAAATTAAAATGGAAAGGCCCAAAAAGAAGAAAAAGATGTATGATGAATTCAAATATTGTAAAAGAAACAGAATACATTCAAATGCTAGATAAAGAATTAAAGTTATTTCTTAGAACAAACAAAAAGAAGACACCTCAATACAAAATCTCTGGGATACTATGAAAGCATACATAAGAGACCTTACGATCGCCTATATAGCAAGAAAAATCAGAAAACAAAAAGAGCAACAAGTACGTATGCAAAAAGAACTTAGGAAAGCTGAAGCTGAATTACAGAAAGACCCAAAGAATAAAATTAAAAAAGAAAACAGAGAGATCATAAAACATAAGATTAACTTAATAACCCAAAAAGAATTAGTGCAGAAAATTAAAGCCGCCAAACAAAATTACTTTGAGCCAACAAACCTGGACAATGGCTGGCATACAGATTGAAAAATGAAAGAGAAAAAAGAATGATATATTAACTAAAAGATGACAAGGGAAATATTCAACATAAATCGGAAGAAAAGAAGCAAATTATTCAAAAATATTTCACAAAATTATACGCGCAAGATAGTATAGAGGAAACTAAGATAAAACAATATTTAAACCCAGAAAAGATAAATCCAATCTTGAAAGAACAAAGGGAGGCAATAAACAGGCCGATAACAATAGCGGAAGTAGAATTAGTCCTGAAAAACCAGAAGAAGAATAAAATCCCAAGACCAGATGGAATCCCGGTGTATACAAATATAATCAAATAATATTGGAAGAACTAGGAGTGGAAATGTTTAATGAAGTTTTAGGAAAAGCTAAGATGCCTGAATCATGGGCGGAAGCAATAATATCGCTCATCCCTAAAGAAGAAGCAAACTTACAAGTAATCCAAAGCTACAGACCAATTTCACTATTGAATTCCGATTATAAATTATTTGCAGCAATTATGGCAGGAAGAATTAAACAAGTGCTAAATGAATGAATACATCCCGATCAAAATGGATTTTTACCTTACAGACACATTAAAAATAATACGAGAGTCATCCTAAGTATATTAGAATATTATGAGGTGCATCCAGAAAAGCAATTGGTACTGGTTTTCCTTGATGCACAAAAAGTATTTGACAATGTAATTCTGAAGTTTATAACAACTCAATTAGATAGGATGAAATTCGGAGAAAAATTTACAAAAAAATTATATAACACCCAGACAGCCAAAGTTCTGATGAACAGAGAATTGACAGAGAAGATTGAAATAAAAAAGGGTGTTAGACAGGGATGCCCCCTCTCTCCTTTGCTGTTTATATTAACTCTGGAAATATTGTTAAATGAAATTAGAAAGGACCAGGGAATAAAAGGTTTAAGATTTAAAAATGAAGAATATAAGACCCAAGCTTACGGCGATGATTTAGCATTTGTTTTAGAGGATCCATTAGTATCCAATCTGCAATTAATTCAAAAATTAGAAGTATATGTGGAGGTGGCAGGATTAAAAATTAACAAAAGAAAAAGAAAAATAATAATTAAGGATATGACAAAAAAGCAAGAAGAGGAATTGGAATTAGTGACTAAAATGCAAACAATTAAGAAAGTGAAATACTTGGGGATTTGGGTGTCGGCAAAGTGTTCTACAATTAAAGATGATAATTATAACAAACTAATGACAAAAATAAAGAAAGATTTAGAAAGTTGGAAAAATATTCAGCTATTGCTAGGGCGTATAGCCACAGTTAAAATGAATATTTTACCAAGAATTTTATTTTTGTTGCAAGCCGCACCTATAAATCCTGGTAAAATTTTCTTTCAGAAATTAAAAAACTAACATCTAGGTCAGCGATGGCGAACCTTTTTTGGCTCGCGTGCTACAAGTGGGGGGAGCGCAGGGGGATCATGTGCAGGCATGCTGCACCCATAATGCAATGTGCGACCCCCCAGTGCACATGCTCGCACAACGCATGACCCCCCCCATTTTTACATGCTTTTTTCGTCCTCCCCAGGCTCCAGAGGCTTTATAGGAGCCTGGGGAGGGTGAAAAGAGCCTCCCCTGCCCCCCCGGAGGCCCTCCAGAGGCTTCAGGGACCATCCGGAGGCTTCCCTGAAGCCTTTGGAATGCTTAAAATGACCCTCCGAGCAAACCGGATATGCGCTGGCCAGCTGACAGGGCAGCGCCTCGTGTGACCTGACAAATGACTCCGCGTGCCACCTGGGCATGCATGCCATAGGTTCGCCACACTGATCTAGGTTCATCCAGCAAGGACGAAAAGCGAGAATTAAAGTAAAGTCAATGCAAGACAGCAAGGAGACAGGAGGCTTAGCATTACCAGACTGGGAGTTATACGCACAAGCAGCAACACTAATATCGTTGAAGGACTGGATGGTGTTAAAAAATAAAAGAATCTTGACCTTAGAAGGTCACAATCTGCAAGTAGGTTGGCACACACGTTCTTATTGGATAATAAAAACAAAATGCTCAAATACTTTCAAAAACATCTAATTAGAAACGTGCTATTGAAAACCTGGCTCCAAATTTAAAAAAAAACACTATATGAAAGTCCAAAATTGGCAAGACCTTAAGGATATTATGAGTACAATATTAGCAGACTATATTAAGACAGATAAAAATCAATTGTGGTGGGATATGGATCTAGTCTATAGGATAAATTCAGCATATGCTAGAAGCCATAACATTCCAAGGGAGGTATATGTTAAATTTCTCAGGAGGACCACAAGGGATGGGGTACTTGGGACCCAAAGGGAGAGACCATTGAAGTATAAAGATGAAGAAATAACCATTCTTAAGCAGATTCCAAAAAAGATAAGAGAGAGAAGGAGGAAGTATTCCCCCTTAGCAAAGAAATTAGATAATAAAGAAGTCTGGTTTAAATGGTTACTGTCAGAAGGAATGTTGATCTTCTGGGAGGGAAATAGGATTAGAATCAATACAGTACAGGAGGCAGAAGCCTTTATTTAAAAAAAATTCTCTCCTCCTAGAGGACGAACATAGTGAGGGTGGTGGCAGGAGTAGCATGGTGCAGGACAAGAAGGAGCGGGGGCAAAGGCTCCTCTGGGGACAGGGAGTAAGAAGCAATATCGAAAAGGCTCAGATCGCAAAAATAAAAATATTTGAAATAAATAGCAATTGGTGATACCCTAGAAAGTGACAAAGGAAAATGAGTGAAAACATGGTTAACATTACAGAATAAGATATTGTTTTCTGCTTATCTTTTGTATTTTGTCTTTAAGATTATAAAAACTGTGAGTGCTAGATGGGTTACTAACACCAGTGTGGGAGCTGCCAAAAATTTTTGTATACCTATTTACCCTTCCCCATATATGTGTAAAAACCAATAAATTTTTTTGGAAAAAAAAGAAAGTCCAAAATTGGCTATCCCCAACAGAAAGGATAACACACCCAAATTTTACAGATATGAATAAAGTGATAAGATACAGAGACTTAATTAATGGACAGGAAAATTTAAAAACAATCAAGAATTGGCAGAACAAAACATGAAAGTCAACTGGCTAACCTACTTGCAAACCAAAACTAAACACAATAACGATACTAAATTATACAACATCCAAATGGAACCACACGAATTAGACAAAATAATTCAAAGTACAGAAAGAAAAATGATAAGGAGAATATACAGTATAAATTTCTTCTGAAATATAAAATAGAAGAAGAAATTGTGAAGGAACAAATGGTAAAATGGGCACAGAACTTTGGCTACAATATTGAATTAGATAAATGGGAAAAATTGGGGGGGGGGGACAAATTTTAAAATGACACTATCGGTTGCATACAAGGAAAACCAGTACAAAATGTTTTACATATGGCACCTATCACAAGCAAGGTTAGCAAAAAAACTCAGCAAATATTTCACTAAAATGTTGGAAATGTGAAATAGCACACAGAACACATTATCACATATGGTGGACATATAAGAAAGCCAAAAAGTATTGGAAAAAGATTAAAAATTGGCTAGAATCGATAACAGGAGTCAAAATTGATTGGAAACCAGAAGTATTTTTATTCGGAATAATGATAACAAAATATAAAAAAGAAATCCAGTATTTAATTCTACACATAATTATGGCGGCAAGGATTGCCTTCGCTCAGAAATGGAAAAATAAATTGATACCAAGAGAAGATGAAATAATAAGAAAGGTTATGGACTGTGCTGAAATGGACAAATTAACAAAAGAAATCCAGGGAAAAGAAGAGACAGAATACTATCAGATACGGGAAAAATGGTATAGGTTGGTGGAGGAAAGAAACAAGGGTCAATGAAAGAAGCCAATAAAGCCCAAAAATAGAAGTTAAGGAGAATTAACATATATATGTTTTCGTAGATTTTCATGGGTATAGGTAAGCAAGTCTTGGCGTATTCGGGTCTTTTCCCATGTAAGATTGACAGTATCTTGGCGACGTTTCGACGAGGTCACACTCGTCATCTTCAGGCTGGTGCCTTTGGTCTTGTGGATAGTCTCCCTCCACAATAACAATGACCCCCCCACTGCAAAACTATGATCAGAGCTGCCGTTTTTCTATAAATATAGATGGGTGGGTGTGGAATGTTGGGTTTGTTGCTTTAAACGGATTGGTTGGCTGTGTTGTCACATCTTGATTGGTTGATGAAATTGATGTTTGGTGAGGGTGATTGGTGATGGTGTCCTGTGTTGTTCTAGGTCCTGTGTTGGTTTTTGTGGCTGGGATTCATTTATTGACTAGGGCTATTTTCCAGATGCCTGGTAGGCGGGAGGTATCATCACGTTTATTCATGTTGTAGGGGTGTTTCTCTATTTTGATAGCTTCCATAATTATTCTCTTGTTGAAGTATTCAGTTTTGGAGAGTAATTTGGTTCCTTCAAAATCAATTTCATGTCCTGTTGCTTTAAGGTGCTGGAAAAGGAAGTTTTTTCTTCTTTTCTGACTGCATTCTTGTGTTCTGCAATGCATGGATTTATTCTCCTATTAGTTTGTCCAATGTATGTGGCTGGGCAGATTTTGCATGGTATTTCATTGACTCCTTGGTTTTCTAGCTGGATCTTGTTTGGAGGGTTTCTTAAGATGTTGGCTATTTTTTGGTCAGTGCCGAAGGCTGTCTTGATATTGTGTTTGTGGAGAATTTTTGCTGATTTTATCTGTGGTGCCTTTGATGTAAGGGAGGAGGGTGATGCCATTGTCCTGTTCTGTGTCTCAGTTCTTGGGGGGTGTCTCCCTTTGGATTAGGTTAGTAATTGTGTTTTTTTGGAATCCATTGGAAATTAATACGCTTGTGACTAATTAATACATTTGTCACCTAATCAAGATGTAACAACACAGCCAACCAACCCACTTACAGCAACAAAGCCAGCACTCCACACACACCCCACCAATATTTATAGAAAGACAGCAGCTCCAATCACGCATCAGCCTGAAGATGGCAAGTGGGACCTCGTCAAAACGTCACCAAGATACTCTCAATCTTACATACATACATACATACATACATACATACATACATGTTTTGGTGTATTTGTGTGTTTTCCCATGTAAGATTGAGGGTATGCTCTCAATTTTACACGGGAAAAGACACGAATACACCAAAACATGCATATCTGTACCCGTGAAAATCTACGAAAACATACACACACACACACACACACACACACACACACACACACTCAAGAGAGTTTAAACTTATTAGAGGTAATCATCCAATATATCAGATAGATGAGTAAAATAAGAGGGTTAAAAACAGTGAAACTCAAATGAAATATATTAGAAGGGGAAATAATATAAGGAGAATTGTACAGATTTGAAACTGCTATTAGAAGAAACATGAAGTTCCAATGTAGTGTGTAAATGTAGTTTATGTCTAAGTTTGGTTTATGTGTATTTTATATGTTTGTAAATAATAATAATAATAATAATAATAATAATAATAATAATAATAATAATAATAATAATAATAAAATAATAATAGTTCCAAAGTTGTCAGCCTGTTCATCTTCTCCAAACAACTGGCAGGTTCTACCATCACCTGAGCACAGGTGAAAACCACCCTGCAAATGCCAGATGAGGTACTGGAAACACTGAAAGGGGCATTAGAAAAGGATGATTAGTTCAAGACACACAAGGCAGAATGCACCATACTGGATGGCTTAGCCTGGGTAGGAGCCAAATTGTATATGCCAGAGAGTTGGCACACCCTAATCTTCCAAAGGATCTATATCTCACAGGATGCAGGTCATTTTGTGAAAATCTTGCACTTAGTAAAATGTCAATTCTGGTGGCCTTAATGGAAAAAGATATTGAGAGCTATGTGGCTAGCTACGCCATCTGTTCATCAGCTAAGATGTATCTGGAGAAAACCCCAGATCTCCTCCAACAAGTGGCCCTAGCACCCTGGAAAGAGATTTCCATGGGCTTTATAGTAGAGCTACCAAAAAGCTCAGGAAACATGGTGATTTGAGTGATAACTTACCCCTTTTCTAAACAGGTATACTTCATATCTTGTTCCAAAATCCCCTCAGCACGTATCCTTGGACAAACTCTTCATTTGAAAAAATCATTTTGGATTGCAGAGTTCAGTTCACTTCACAATTTTGGCAGGAATTTTTAAAAATTGCTTGGCACCACCCAAAGACCTAGCTCTTCTCATCATGCACAGATGAATGGAGCCTGTAGAGCCTATGTCATAGACATAGGAATGAAAGTACCATTAGAAAGTATGAGTTTTTTCTCCTACTACAATCTTATATATTTACACCAAAACAGTAACACCTGCATGGAGTCCTGGAACAATATCTATGGTGCTATAGGACAACTGACCTGAGCTTCTTCCATTCACAGAAGTAGCCTACAATAATGCAGTGCATAGCAGCACTGGCTTCACTCCATTCAAAGTCATAATGGGCCAAAGCTAAGTAGTCATACTGGAACTATCACAGACCAAACCACAGACTACCTCATTAGCAGACTGGATTGCGGAACTTCAAAGTACCAGTAGTGTGCAAAGCCCTGGAAAAGGCTTGAGAAACTTACAAAAACAAATCTGACAAAAAATGCTCCAAACTGAAAAACTTTGATATAGAGGGATAGGGTCTGTCTGTCCACCAAATACCTCCAGTTTAGACTGTCCTCAAAAAAATGGGTCCCAAATACATTGGGCCTTTCCTTGTTATTAAAGTCATCAAACCTGTAACAGTGCAATTAGACAATTAAATCTCTCAGATACATTCATCAAGTATTCCACTGTAGCCAGTTAAAACTGGAAATTAATTCTCCTCTACACCCCACAATAAAACCACCTTCAACCCCCATCCTGATTGAAGAGGAACAATATTTTGAAGTTAAATAAATTTTAGACTTGTAAACATAGAGAGAAAGTTCAATATTCAATTGCTTGGAAAGACTTCCCTCCTTCCAAAACAGAATGGCTTGATGCCAAAAATGTCTGACTCCTTCCCAAATTCCATGACAAATACCCAGTCAAATCCCATTGAAACCTAATCCTTTCTCTTCCCCACCCCTCTCTTACAGGGCTAACACCATTTTCCAAGGGGGTAACATGTCAGATCTGCCATCCTCAGCATACTTTGCCCTGTTGACATCCTGCCATAAAATGAAAGGGGATGGAGGAGATTGGGAAAGTAGAGAATAGGATTGAAGAGGTAGAAGGAGGGAATGGCAGAGTGACAGGAACCAGAGGTGTCAATCTGAAACAAACCAGTTGATGAAGGACAGAGCCATGAGAATGGAATACAAAACTACACCAAAGAGGTGCAAAATGTCTAAGCCATTCCCAAGACATCTAATTTGAATATCATTGGACACTGGTGAACTGGTCAAGGGGAAGGGCCAGGGAAGAAGGAAAAATGCAGGCTTTATGTGGGAATATTCAGATCTAGCTTTGATTATGCTGTAATTGTTTGACTTCAATAAAAACAATCCTTTCACTTCAGAAATGGAGTCAAAGGTCTAAACCAGTGATGGCAAACATTTTTCTTAAAGTGTGCCAAAAGTGTGCATGCATGCCCACTCAATTCCCAGCCCACCTGCGCATGCACTTTGACCCCCCCGCGCATGCACACACAACTCCTCCCCAGTCTCTGGAGGCTTCCCTGAAGCCTGGGAAGGGTGAAAAACAGCCCCAATGCACCAACTGGATGTTCATTCCCAAACTTCCAGTTGGTCCGTTGGGGGCGTTTTTCACCCTCCCTAGCCTCCAGAGGCTTTCCTGAAGCCTGGGGAGGACAAAAATGGTCTCCCCTGGCCCTCCAGAAGGGCAAAAAATCAGCTTGCTGGTGCATGCCTGCATGCCAGAGCTGACAGCTGCCATGCCACCAAATATGGCTCCGTGTACTACCTGTGGCATGTGTGCCACAGGTTTGCCATCATGGGTCTAAACACTTAAGTCAGGACATGCCTGACAGAGACAATACTCAATGATGTCAAAGACTGTTGCTTTGAAATGTCACCTGCCTGCTTCTGTCTACTTATTTTTAATCAAAGGCAAAATAAGTTGATAGAAATTTCTCTGCCAAGTACTTACAAACTCCTTGTTATTTAGCTCTTGCTTAATTTATAACATGGCAGAGAAGAAAAATGAGGGCATGAATTGACAATGTAAATAAAACAAAATAATAACCGCTTCATACACAGAAGATACAAGTTGTGAGGAGACAAAATAAAGTTTCAATAGCGACAAATCCATTAAGCAGACAAGGATGGCACCTGTAGTGAATCCTAATTGGCATCAGGATGAGAAAGTATTGATCCTGGGAGAAAGTACAGAGATGACACTTGCCAACAATTTCAATCAGCTGGATAACTGTTTTTGAATCTAGCATCCAATCATTTATTAAGCAAAAACATGTTCTAAAAAAAGCTAAGTATGAAACCATGTTTTTGATAAATTGTAATGTTCATTTTAATTATTCATGATCATATTAAGATGTCTTCTACTTAGGACATATGAATCCTCCCAAGTATTCCTAATACTAGAAAACCAAGAAGGTGTATAGCTTTTTCACACAGTGAAAAAGCAATTGTTCTTTTAATACTTATGTAGAATTCACAAGAAGGGAACATTTGCTTTTTCTGTCCACACCTTGTCAGCTTGTATAGATTTCATTACACATTATTCATAAACTGCCATAAACTATCAAACTCAACTTTTAAAATAAAAATTAAAGCTCTTCAGATGTGATCAACACATTAATTGTTCTGTGGTGGGTTTTTTTTTTTTTTTTTTTTTGAGTAACATGTTCCGTACAGGGGTGGGTTTCTGCCGGTATGGCCCGGTACGGCTGTACGGGATAGTGAAATTTAGCCTGCCTCCCCGTACACCTTCTTCTGGTGAGGCAGCAGGTAAATAACCCCCTCATTTAAAGGGTATAGGAGCCCCTAGACTCCTTGATAGAACTTCTTCATAAAAACATTAATTAAGTCTGCATATTAAAAGGACTTCTGTAGCTGGCATAGGAAATATTACACATCTTAGTGACACATAGCTTAAGAAACGCTTTATGGAAGGGCACAGAGAAAAACAGATGTTGTAAGATAAGAAATAAGGAAGTGGCATTTAGCATTTTACTCACCTTTATGTAGAGATCGCCTAGGCTAACACATTATTTCTGTTTTTCTGTTTTTCTGTATAATGTTACCATTTTCAACTTCTCTTTTCTTGCAGTCAACAAATTCACTTCTGTTTTTGTTAAATGTCAAGGAGCATATTTGTAACATTTTACTGTAAAGGTTGTGATGATGATGAATCTAAAATGTACCTCCCCTTGACCGAATGTACCTCCCCTTGACCTTCCTTTTTCCCTTTGGACAAACACGCCTATGGAACCCCCAAAACGTCTGAAGGGGTATTAAAGTTCTGTCCTGGCCTACCCAGGACAGTTCAGACTTTGCAGTGTTAAACGCTCTGAACTCTGATGCATCATTAAAAAACCTGTTTCTCTTTTACCTTGTGGTCTCGCGTCCTATGTTTGGCTGACTGAGGTTTCCTGTCACAGTCTGCCGCAACACTGGAGGCTTAGTACTGCAACGCTCCCTCCCCTGGCCTGTCCCTCCCCCAGCTGGCTCCCCAAGCTCGGTCGCCGCTCAATCTCTCCCTCTCTCTCTCTTTCCCCGCCTGTTTGCACTATGCTTGCAAAACATGGCACAAGGGCAGAAGCCCCCGAATCCAGCAGTAGCAGTAGTTTCCCCATTCCTCCACCCAGCTCTCTGCCTCCTCCTTTTGTCTCTATGTTAATTACAAAAATCTTAATTCTGTGTGCATGGAAAATGTATACCCCCTCCCTCTGATGAAGGATATGTTGGCCCAATTTTGTAAAGGGAAGATCTTCATGAAATTGGACCTAAGAGACAGAATCAAAGAGGGAGATGAATGGAAAACTGCTTTCAACTGCCCACTTGGGTCTTTTCAATTCAGAGTACTCCTGTTTGGCCTACAGGGGGCACCAGCTGTCTTCATACAATTAATAAATGAAGTTTTGCATGAACACCTGTATATGGGCAAAATGGTCTACCTTGACAACATCCTTATCTACATGGAAACATGGGATGAACACATGACTTTAGCACGATCAGTACTCAAGAAACTCCGGGCCTCAGAACTTTATGCCAAATTGTCTAAATGTGAATTTCATCAAGAGAAAATTGATTACTTGGGCTACCGCATCTCCCATAATGGCATCGAGATGGACCCAGTGAAAGTCCAGGCAGTGACTGAATGGGCACCTCCTTGCACCTGCAAACAATTGCAAAGTTTTCTGGGATTTGCAAATTTTTATCATCAATTTATCCCCCCATTCGCCAGCATTGCTCTGCCCATTACAAATCTCCTAAAGTCAAAAGGGGAGGCCAAAGCTGGACTGGGTAAGCCTTTGAATTGGACTATGGAGTGTCAAACCGCTTTCAAAAAATTAAAGCAACTCTTCGCAGCTGAACCCGTTTTGAAACACCCAGATATGGAGGCACCATTTATCATTCAAGCTGTGCCAGTGATGTAGTGGTGGGGGCAGTATTACTTCAAACGAACGCTGATGAAAAATTGCAGCCATGCGCTTACACCTCTCGCAAACTGACAGAGACGGAGAGACGATGGGCTATATGTGAAAAGGAAGCTTTTGAAGTCAGATGGGCTTTAATGACCTGGCGACATTTCCTAGAAGGGGCTAAGCACCCTTTTGAAGTATGGACTGATCATAAAAATTTGGAAGCTTTGAAGACCCCATGTAAACTATCTCCTAAACAGGTGCATTGGGCACAACATTTCAACCGTTTCAACTTTACCCTCAAGTACATTCCGGGGGGAAGAACTTCATGGCTGATGCTTTGTCTCGGCTTCCCCAGTACAACAGCTCTAAGCTGAGCATAGTTCACCCAGTCATCCCAGCAAAAAGCCTAGCTGCTCTAGTGATTACTAGAAGCCAAGGCATTTCCAATTTAGAGGTCACGACGGATCTCATGTGCAAACTCAAGGAGGGCCTTGAGTCCAATGACTGGTTCAAACAACATTCAAACAAATGCACTATGTAGGATGGACTGGCTTGGGTAGGAGCTAAGTTATATGTTCCTGCGGACCTGAAAACGATTGTTCTTCAACGGGACCACGATTCGAGAATGGCAGGCCATTTTGGATTTGTAAATACTTTACATCTGCTTAAGAGACAATTTTGGTGGCCTTCATTGAAAAAAGACATTGAGTCCTACATAGCCAGCTGTCACGTTTGTGCTGCCGCAAAACGCCCACCGGGTAAACCTCAGGGCCTTCTACAAAGTGTGGCCTGCCCTGAGGCCCCATGGAAGGAGATATCGATGGACTTTGTTGTCGAGTTGCCAGAGAGTTTAGGAAACCCCGTGATTTGGGTAATTACTGACCTGTTTTCCAAACAAGTTCATTTTGTACCCTGTTCCAAAATCCAATCAGATAAATCGTTAGCTACGTTGTTTATTTCACATGTATACCGCTTACACGGAGTACCTGAATGCATAATTTCGGATAGGACGGTCCAGTTCACCTCCCTTTTCTGGAAGGAGTTTCTGAAGCTAATTGGCTCTGCCCAGGACCTAAGCTCCGCCCACCATCCTTAGACTAACGGGGCTTGTGAATGGACTAATTCTGTTTTGTAACAGTACCTCCTGTGTTTCATCAATTATCAACAAGATAACTGGGCTGAACTGTTACCACATGCTGAGGTGGCATACAACAACTCGGTGCACAGCAGTACCAGCTTGATACCTTTTAGAGTTGTGTTTGGACAGGACTTTGTACCGATTCCTGAATTGCCTCAACAGAGACCGCAAATTTTGTCCCTCTCCAAGTGGAATTTGGCCCATGACCTGCCAGGCATTGGAGGCTGCTCAGCGGGCGCACAAGAAACAGGCTGACAAAAAGAGGGTGAAACAAAGGGAGTACAAAGTCGGAGATTGAGTTTTTTTGTCCACCAAGTTTCTACAAACCACCCAGCAATCAAAGAAACTGAGGCTGAAGTATGTTGGTCCTTTCCCTATTGTGAAAATCATTAATCCTGTCTCTATATGATTGGAGTTACCAAAGCATCTCAAGTGAATTTATCCTGTATTTCATGTCAACCTGTTGAAACCTGAGCACATTTCTTCTTTTCATGCACCCCTACCTCCACCCCCTGCCCCTCTTCTTATTGAGGGGGAGCAACATTTTGAAGTTAAGGAAATCTTGGATTCTAGGAAACATAGGAATTGAATTCAATATCTTGTGTCCTGGAAACATTTCCCCCCCTCCCAGTCTGAGTGGGTGGATAAATCTCATGTTAGGGCTCCTAGACTCTTACAGAAGTTTTACGCTAAGTAGCCTTGATCATATTTACATCATACATGTGTTATGTTGTTTTTTCTATTGTTTTATTTTCTTGCAGGGATGGCTTCTTTTCCTGAAGGAGGGCCGGATGTCAGGCTCTGTTTTGCATTTGCTTTCGGCTGCCATTGAAATGGGGAGGGGGGGCCTGGTATTTGGGAGGGGAAGCTTTTGTACAGTAGAGATTGTAAAGTGGGAGTATTGGTTAAATCATCTACTGTGCATGCTGAAGATTAGCGGTTGGTGTCAGTCAAGGCCAACCGTCCGCATACCTTCCTGATGATGCTCCTTGAAGATGGAACTCACATGACACCTAAGGGATTTGCAGATTGGACAGTGGGATGAGGGTTGCCAGGGGGAGGGGGTTGGTCACGTATTGATATGTATGATTTCGCGCACTTATGCCTCAGATCTTGCTTTGCTTAGCTACTATCTTTTCATAACCAGTAAAAGTACTCTTAATTCTGAAAAATGGAGTTGTGGTTTCTTTCTTGGTTACTGAGGGAGGCCGGCTTGACAACTCCTCTCCAGCACTCTCTTTCCCAGCCATCCCCACCTCTGGCGCTGCCAGTTTGCCCCCTTGAACATCCTTACATCGGATGGTCGTTCCCACCCAGTTATTTTTGCCCAGCCCAGGACCCTTTTAGGATAAAAGAATGAGTCAGGAATGACTCACAGATATGTGCGAGGGGAAGTTTTATGTCTCAAAGTGCTTTTTCCAAAAGGCAACTGGATTGTTCTTTCCTTGAGGAAGAACAAAACATTTCACTTCTCATCCAAGAAGCTTCATCAGTTGTGATGGCGGTGTGTGTGTGTGTGTGTGTGTGTGTGTGTGTGGTGGGGAGGAAGGATAGGTACTGGTTGAGGCTGGATGGTAGGGCAAAGAGGTTCTGACCAGATTTTTGGGGGTACAGGGAGGGGGAAATGGAAGGATTGTATTTTTTTGAGTTAACTGGTTGTTCACTATCTCTCTCTGAAAGCTGTTGAAGCAGTGGTGGGTTTCAAATTTCTTAAGAACCTGTTCTGTTCTGTAGGTGTGGCCTGTTTTGTGGGAGTAGCTTGGTGGTCATGTGACTGAGTGGGAGGGTCATGTGACAGGGTGGGAGTGGCCAACTTGGAAAATGTGGTGAAACTCACTTAATGACGCTCTTGCTTAGTAACCAAAATTTTGGTAAGTTCTCTTTCTTCCTCCCTTTCTTTCTCTTTCCTTCTGTCTCTTTCTTTCTCTCTCTTCGTCTCTCTCTCTTTTTTCTCTCCCACTCCCTCCATTCCTTCTTTCTTTCTTTCTTTCTTTCTTTCTTTCTTTCTTTCTTTCTTTCTTTCTTTCTTTCTTTCTTTCTTTCTTTCTTGTGTGTATATCTCCCACTTTCTTTCTCCCTTCCCTCCTTCCCTCCTTCTTTCTTTTTCTCTTTCTCTCTCTCTTTCTCTCTCTCTCTCTCTCTCTTTCTCTCTCTCTTTCTTTCTTTCTTTTTTCTTTCTTTCTTTCTAAATCACTCTAAGATTTGATGAAAGCAGTCACAAGTTTAGGGTGAATTAAGTCTTTCTCAAAAACTTAAACCAGGATTCCAACAAAAACCTCTAGATCAGTATCAAACTCAGGTTTTGACTTTTATCCAGAGCCCACCCCACCAGCTTCAAAAGTTCGGGACACACCAGGTCTCTCCAGCCCTCTCTCAACAGGGGGGGAGGGAATAAGACACCACCTTTGTCTAATCTACAATGCATCCCTTGTAGCAATTCCAAGATGATTCCACAATTTGATTCAGGAGATCCTGTGGGCACAGATCAACCCCCAAGTGGCTTCAACACAGTGGTGGGTTTCTGCCAGTTCACACTGAATCGGGCAAACCGGTTGGTGAATTTCACCGATCTGGTGAGAGGAGGTTCAACCGGTGGACCCGGAAGTAACTTCTGGAATGTCTGCCCCGGGCCTGTCGCTCACTTGCCCTTGCCGTCCCGTCGCAGCTCACTCACTCCCCCGCCCATCTGCACTAAACTAGGCTAGCCCAGCCCACCGCTCACTGATTGGCTGGAGTCCAGCCAATCAGTGAGCAGGCTGGAGGCGACCAGTTTAAAAGCGTGGTGCCAATGGCTAACACTCCTCTTTTGAAAAGAGTCTTTCTCTTTTGGAGTCTTTCTCTTTTCAAAAGGGTCTTTCGTTCCTGAGCCGACAGCGCATTGCGCTTGCTGACCAGGTCCTCCCTTCATTTTATTTGGTTTCCCTTCGCCTTCCAGAAGCTTGCTGCTTCCTTCAGGTAAGCAACTAAGCGTGA
Source organism: Natrix helvetica (assembly GCF_964273705.1). NCBI lineage: Eukaryota > Metazoa > Chordata > Lepidosauria > Squamata > Natricidae > Natrix > Natrix helvetica. Next base: position 54,797,310 of record NC_138558.1, on the reverse strand, counting down.
GGGGGGGTGGAGTGGCGGCAGCGGCCTAGCTTTCACAAGCGAAGACCTAAGTTTAGGCTTTCACTAGCAAAAGCCATGGCTGGCATATGCCATGCAGCCAAAAGCGGGTGGGCAGCGGTGGTGGTGGCCTAGCTTTTGCAAGGGAAGGCCTAAGTTCAGGCCTTCCCTAGCAAAAACCACGGACTGGCGTATGCCACACGGCCGAAAGCGGGTGGGCAGCGGCGGCCTAGCTTTTGTGAGGGAAAGCCTAAGTTCCGGCCTTCCCTAGCGAATGACGTGGGCTGGCATATGCCACGCGGCTGAAAGCCCCCCACCCACCCCTCTCCAGTCTCGCCTGGCTGGCTAAGCCTGCCAGGCAGCTTGCTTAGCAACAACCCTTGTCCCCCAGTCTTAATAATAATAATAATAATAATAATAATAATAATAATAATAATAATAATAATAATAATAATAATAATAATAATAATAATAATAATTTTTATTTGATTAGCCGCAACCCTCTCCCGAAGGACTCGGGGCGGAGTACAATCAAAACAAATAAAAATACACATAAGACAAACATATATACAAAAAGAACAGAGACATATACATATGTGCATGGAGGAGAGTTGACTTATAAGTGAAAGGCAATTAAAAACACAATTTAAAATCCCCTTAAATAAAATTACTAAATTAAAAAACCCATCAGGAGCGATACGAAGTTATGGTTGAGCCAGGCCAGCTATTTGGAAAAGGTGGGTCTTGAGCTTGAAACGGAAGGAGCGGAGGTCAGTAGTGGTCCTAATAGCCGGGGGGAGGTCATTCCACAGGGCTGGGCCCGCCACAGAGAAGGCTCTGCTCCTAGGCGCCGCCCCATGGCACTGTCTGGTGGACGGCACCTGGAGAAGTCCCTCTCTGTGCGAGCGGATGGGTCGTAGGGATGTATGGGGCAGAATACGATCCCGCAGGTAACTAGGTCCTGAGCCATGGAGCGCTTTAAAGATCGTAATCAAGACCTTGAAACGCACTCGATAAACCACAGGAAGCCAGTGCAGCTCGCGCAGGAGAGGTGTCACATGGGAGTACTTGGTACTCCCCATAATCACCCGCGCGGCCGCATTCTGGACCAACTGCAGTCTCCGAGTGCATTTCAAGGGAAGCCCCATGTAGAGAGCGTTACAGTAGTCCAGGCGAGACGTCACCAGCGCATGGGTGACTGTGCGTAGGGCGTCCCGGTCCAATAGGGGGCGCAATTGGCACACCAGACGAACCTGGTGGAACGCCCCCCTGGCCACGGCTGTCACATGTTCATCCATGGACAGCCGGGCATCCAGGAGGACGCCCAAATTGCGCGCCCGCTCCATGGGGGTGAGTTGAATGCCCCCAATGGCCAGAGATGGAATTATCTGGTTGAACCGGGGAGCCGGAACCCACAGCCACTCCGTCTTGGAAGGGTTGAGCCTGAGTCGGTTGTCATCCATCCAGATCCGTACGGCTTCCACACACCGGGACATCACTTCGACGGCCTCGTTGGGGTGGTTCGGGGTGGAAATGTACAGCTGAGTATCATCAGCGTACAGATGATATCCCACCCCGAAACCACGGATGATCTCACCCAGCGGCTTCATGTATGTGTTGAACAGGAGTGGCGAGAGGACCGACCCCTGTGGCACCCCACAAGTAAGGGGGCATAGGGTCGACCTCTGCTCCCCTGCCAACACACGTTGCGTCCGGCCAGAGAGGTAGGAGCCGAACCACCGCAAAACGGTGCCCCGGACCCCCAACCCCTCCAGTCGGCGCAACAGGATACCATGGTCGATGGTATCAAAAGCTGCCGAGAGGTCTAATAGGACCAGGATAGAGGAACAGCCCCTATCTCTGGCCCTCCAGAGATCATCTACCAACGCGACCAAGGCCGTCTCTGTGCTGTGCCCAGGGCGAAAGCCGGACTAGATAATCATTCTCCTCCAGATGTCGTGGAAACTGAGAAGCCACCACACTCTCTACAACCTTCGCCAAAAAGGGAAGGTTGGTGACAGGACGATAATTGGCCAGCTCCGTAGGGCCCAGGGAAGGCTTCTTGAGCAAGGGTCTCACCACCGCCTCTTTCAAGGCGGCCGGGAGAGACCCCTCACCCAACGAAGCGTTCACTAGGCCCAGGAGCCAGTCGCGTGTAACCTCCCAGGATGCCAGTACAAGCCAGGAGGGACACGGGTCCAGTAAACATGTGGTAGGTCGCAGTCGTCCACGCAATCTGTCCAAATCCTCGATGACAACCAAGTCAAACTCCTCCCAAAAAGGTTTCTCAAGACTCGCCACTGGCGTCTCGACTGGGCCACTGGAGGGGACCCAATCCTTCCGGATTTGAGCGACTTTATCCTGCAGATATTTCCCAAACTCCTCTGCCCTACCCTGTAGAGGGGCCTCCCGCGGCCTCTGAAACAGAAGGGAGCGGGACACCCGAAACAGGGTGGCAGGGCGGTTCTCTGCGGATGCAATGAGAGCAGCACAATATTGACGTTTGGCCGTTCTCAATGCCACTAGGTACGTCCTTAAATGGGCTCGTACCTGTGCTCGGTCAAATTCGGATCGGGAGGATCTCCAACGACTCTCTAGGCATCTCTTGCAGCGCTTCATCACCCTTAGCTCCTCGGTAAACCAAGGAGCCAGGGTGGATCGTTGCCGCCGGAGAGGCCGCAAAGGCGCCACCCGGTTCAAGGCCCCGGTAGTCGCATTATTCCACGCGGCCACCAGGTCCTCTACCCGAGGGCGGGTCAGGGCTGCAGGAGGTGGCCCAAGCTCCGTCTGGAACCTGTCTGGTTCCATCAAGCGCCTGGGGCGGAACCATCTAGTGTTTTCCGGTTCCGCCTCCCCGCAGCGAGGGGTATCACCAGGGAAGTCAAGTCGGAGGAGTGAGTGATCTGACCATGACAGAGGAGTGATGGTTAAATTCACTCCTCCCAGATCACTCAACCACTGGCGAGAGACAAAAACAAGGTCCAAGGTGTGACCTCCCTCGTGTGTCGGGCCTTGAATCATTTGAGTCAGGTCCATAGCTATCATGGAAGCCATGAACTCCCGAACCCCCTCTGATGCTTCTCCCACCGACGGCAGGTTAAAATCCCCCATCACTAGAAGTTTGGGGGTCTCAACCGCCACCGATGAGATCAGCTCGAGGAGCTCAGGCAGGATCGCTGATGTATGGCGGGGAGCCAGGTATACTATCAGCAGGCCCAACTGCCTCCCAGGGCCCCATTTCACAACAAGGGATTCACATCTGGACGTCTGTGGCACAGTGGACTCCCTTGGCTCTAAGTCCTCCCGGATAATCACTGCTACCCCACCGCCCCTTCCCCGGGCCCGGGGCTGGTGAAATGCTTGGTAACCTGGTGGGCACATTTCCACGAGGGGTAACCCTCCCTCGTGGCCCAACCAGTACTGCTTACCTGTCCTGCTGCCTTGCTGCTTGCCTGCTCCCTGCTGCATCCATCCATCACATCGGAATCGGATCCATCGCATCGGAGAGTTGCTGATTCTGCCTGCTGGTAAGTGACCAGGTTTTGTTTTTATTTTATTTTTTAATGTATTTTAAAATAATATTTTATTTATTGTGCATAGAATTTTAAAAAATAGTTTTACTTAAAAGTATTGAGTATAGAATATTTTAAAATAGTTTCCTTCAATTTATTGTGTGTGGATTCTTTTTTAAAAATTGTCTTAGACTATTTGAAAAAGATTCTATCCAAAATAAATTAAAATAAACAATTTTTAAAAATTCTGTACTCAATACTTTAAAATGTATTGTGCTTGGAATTGTTTAAAATTGTTTTATTGTAATTTATTGTGTATGGAATATTTTTAATGGTTTCATTTTAAATTATTGTGTGTGGAATAGTTTGAAATGGTTACAGTATAAATTATTGCTAGTGGAATAATGGTTACAGTATACTATTGCTGGTTCAATACCTTAAAATGGTTATAGTATAAATTATTGCTGGTGGAATACTTAAACAATGGTTTTCAAGGATTTTTTAATTTATTGAATATCTTTTTTTTAATTATTTTTAGGGAATTTTTATTTTTTAATTGTTTATAAAATATATTTACTACAGGAAATGTTATTCCTTTTTGCAAATGTTTTCTTTGTGATGCAATATGTTGCTTTTAAGTGTTCAGACCAGGTTTATGTGTCTCAAAGTGGCTGCTTTTCTATGGCAGGCCAGGTTGGTGCAAGGCAGCTTTGCCAGATTTAGTGTGTTTCACCCTCATTGTTTAGGTAATTGTGAGGTGGCTGCTGGTTCTGTGAGCTTCCTGGCACTGTCCTTTATAATTTCCCACAATGCCTTGATGGTTTTTATTCCAGTGGCTTTGTCTTTCCTGACCTTAGGGTTAGGGAAAAAAACTGGTTTCATTTGCAGTCTTGGGAGGGGGGATACTTATTTTTTGGTGTTTTCCTGGCACTGTCATAGTTTGTGTGGGTATGGGTGTGTAATGTCCCGCAGTTATCTACATATTAGTAATGATCTAGTAATATTTCCTTATACATTTTAGTGACCTTTCCTTATATAAGTGGTGTTTTCTTTCATACTTTTGGATTTCTAATTTCTGTTTCTTTTAGTTAGCAATTGCTAAAACAAATCCCACGTGAAAAAGTATTCAAAGCCTTCTTGATTTTAATTGTCAATTTATTTATTCCTGCAGATTGTAATATTTATTCATTTTCATATTTCTGTTTTTCCACTGTTGTGCAAACACAATTCCAGCAGCTGCTAACATGTGTAAAATTAAATATATATTGTACTCCCTTTCAAATAGCCAACAAAATATTTCTGGTTTTAATTCCATATCTTGCTTTACCATTGCTTCTAACCGCTAACTTCTGAATAGCTACTTGGACGACCTAAGTACTGGACCTAATTCATATATTCCTGTTTTTTAGAACTGAGAACTAAATTTCAGAAAAAGGAAATCTGTATTGCTCTGGGAATATGACATTCATTCTTGAACTATCTTCTTGGATGAAAACTATATCTATCCTGTTTGTTTATATCTTTCCTGTTTCTCATCCTTCCTGAAAAGACTGTACATTGTTGGTTGAAAGCAGAGGTCCCTTCTGTTACCTGTAGTCCTCAGCTTACAACCACAATTGAGTCCAATATTGTTTTATTTCTTTGGCAGGCAGTTAGTATTACTTAGCATAATGAAGAAGAGGCAACAGAGTATGACCACTTTCTTCTCCAAAAAACCAAGAGTTGAGGAATCAGCTGATCCACAAGAGTCACCAGCACCAGCACAGCACCACAAGCACCAGCACCACAAGCACCAGCACCACAAGCACCAGCACCACAAGTACCACAAGTACCAGCACCACAAGCACCACCAGCAGCACCAGCACCACCACTTCCACCACTTGAGGTCGGAGAAAGCAGCAAGTCCATTGACTCCACTGAACTTCCACAACTTTCTGTTGGAATTTGCAGCAATACAGACACTTCAAGGACAAGTATGATGGATTGACAGTATCCGACAAGAAGATGGGTTGTGAGTACTGTGCAAAACCCATATTCTCATTAGAGAAAGGTATTCATGTTTCTAGAGAGTGGAAACATTTCCAGGTTGTGTCAGCAGGAAAAACCAAGGATACACAACAAGCATCGCTCAGAAAAAAATTAAGGGAACATTTTTAATCAAAAGCACACATTATTTGCATGGAGAGCAGGAAGCAATGGGAGCAGGAAGCTTTAACCAAATCCGTGGATAAGTCAACTGAGAAACATTTATCCAGTACTTGCACAATATTTTCTACTATTTATGATCTGGCGCAAAGATGTAATCCATTCTCAGACATCGAAGTGCAGGTAAATTTGCTAAATACGGTTGGTGTGGATGTGGGAATTGGCTTGCATTCACAGAGATCTGCAGTGAAAATAGTTGAATTCATTGCGAACCAAATCAAGACCACCGTGTTTTCCAGGATTATTGCAAAGAATCTAAAGGTGTGCCTAATAATCGATGAAGCCTCAACACTTTCAATGAAAGCAGTGCTGATAGTTTTTGTTAGAGTTGAGGATCCAGAATGGCCAGCAACCGTCTTCGTTGAGCTTTTGGAATTAGAGAAACAAGATGCAGAGACCATATATTCCACATCGATGGGAAGCTTGCATAAAGTTGGATTTACCACCGAATATCTATGGAATAATTTAATTGCTTTCTGCTCCGATGGTGCCAATGTTATGCTTGGAAGAAAATCTGGAGCAGCGCCAGAATAGCTCAAGACTTCCCAAACATCGTCATCTGGCACTTCTTGAACCACCGCCTGCAACTTGTGCTGGATGATGCAATAAGAGAAGTGAAGCAGGTCACCATTTCAAGATCTTCCTTGATAAAATGCACACCACCTTCCAGAAATCCTGCAAGAGCCAGAATGACCTCTTCCAAATCTCTGAACAATTGGGCATAGAAATTGTGAAGATTGGCAGAGTTTTGGGACCAAGATGGGCTGCCTGTAGTTTAAGGTTAACCATAGCACTGTGTCATGCTTATCCAGTGCTACATCAGTTTTTTCTGGGCAATGAAAGATTCCCAGGCATGGCTCCCTGTTTTGAAAATCTAAATTTTTTGAAGGATTTGACCCTAGTGATCGATATCCTAAGTGAGATTTCTCTTCTGTCAAATGCCCTACAGGGGAGAGAGACAAATATCATCATGGCCGAAAAGTTAGTATTGCAAACAATCAATGCTTTTAAAGTGCTTATACAGAGAAAGGGCAGATATGAAAAAGAACTTGTGGAAGTGCTAAAAACACAAGCCTTCAAAAACATCAATTTAGCTCCAAATCAATGATTTGTTGCCCTTCCTCATGACAAGCTTCTGTCAAGCATCATCACCAATTTGAAGAAAAGGCTGATGGATTGCGACCATCTAAAAACAGGTAGCCTATTGCCAGCCAAACAAGTTACACTTTATCACATATTTGGAGCCAGATTACTGGAAAATTGAAGATGTAGTCATTCCATGGACTGAGGCAGAGGCAGCATTGGTTGCATTTGGCAGCATTTTTAATTATGACATTAATTTGAACGACTATAGAGATTTTTTGGAAAATGTGCTGAAAAATCCAGACAATTACAAAATTCCTGACGGTATCAGAAAATCTAGAAATATTGTCAGGACAATTGCTGTTAGTTCAGCAGAGGCAGAAAGGGGATTCTCAAAAATGAACCTCACATGTTCAGAGCAAAGAACATGCCTAATTGTTCCAAGCATAAGTAATCTGATGGTGATAAGTGTTGTTGGCATACCTGTTGAGAGATGGGATCCAATTCCTGCAGTGAAAGTTTGGCTCAGAGGGCACCACCACACAGCTGATGATCCATGAGTAAAGACCAGGAAAGCTGCAACAGAGGAATCTGGAAGCCTAAGAACTGTATGGAAATATCAACAACCAGGAAAGCAATAACATAAGTTATTGTGCTACACTTGAGTGTATCTCTTTCATTGTATTATTCTTATGTAAGGTGTAAGTGCAAGCAATTAAAGTCTTGCTTTCTGGGTCTCTCCTTTGTGCAGGTTGTTGAAGCAAAGTGATAAGGTGGTGTGCAGAAGACCGGCAAGCCAGTGGTCCTTCCTCTATAAGTAGCTGTCTTTATTACTGGGTGTGCTCTGTGCTGGGTTCATCGTTGAGATAGTGAAGTGCAAGCGATTAAAGTCTTGCTTTCTGTGTCTCTCCTTTGTGCAGGTTGTTGGAGCAAAGTGATACAGTGGTGTCAGTGGTGGGTTTCAAAAATGTTTAGAACCTCTTCTGTTGGTGTGGCTGCCACTATGAATTCCTCAGATTCATCATAGCTCCAAGAATGCAGGAATCAATTATCTTGGGGCTTGCATGGCTGGACAAGTGCCTACAATAAAGTGGGAGGACAGCATTAGGAAATTGATTATAGGATTTGGGCCGTTACCACCAGTGGAACCAAAGGGCCACCCAGGGACAATTGAACCCAATAGCACAGACCGTCCGGAACCTACAGCACCTGCAGCAGACACCAAACCCCCCGAGATCCAACAAGTACCAAAAGATTACTGGGACTTGGCGGAGGTCTTCAGTGAGGAAGATTTCAACTATCTTCCCCCTCACCAGCTCGCAGATTGTGCAATAGAATTTAAACCTGGGGCTACCCTATCAAAGCCAAAAATGTATTCCATTACTCCCAAGGAGATGGTTGAATTGAGGAAATACATTGACACCAATTTGAAACGGGGCTTTATTGAACCAGTCTAAAGTAGCGGCCCCAGTGCTCTTCAGAGAGAAGAAAGATGGCAGTGTTTTTTCTCTGTATTGATCTGTGAGCCTTGAATGTGATATGTGTGAAGAATCCCTATCCCCTCCCCCTCATGAAAGATATGTTGAACCATTTGGCTAAAGGCAAGGTCTTCACCAAGCTGGACTTGAGAGAGGTGTATTACCGCATATGAATCAGAGGGGGAGATGAATGGAAGACCACTTTTAACTGCCCCCTTGGCAGCTTTCAACTCAAAGTCATGTCATTTGGGCTACAAGGAGTACCCGCAGTCTTAATGCAGTACATAAATGAGGTGCTACATGAGCACGTGTACCGCGGAGTGCTCGTTTATCTCAATGACATCTTGATGTTCTCTGAAACCCTGGAAGAATATGTGTAGCTCATAAGGCAAGTCCTGGGAAAACTGCTAGCTGCCAAGCTGTATGCAAAGTTGTCAAAGTGTGAGTTCCACAAAACCTCACTAGATTACCTGGGTAATCACATCTCCAATGAGGGGATAGAAATGGATCCAGGAAAAGTGAAAGCTGTGTTAGACCGGAAACCTCCAAGTACTTGCAGACAACTACAGAGCTTTCTTGGATTTGCCAATTTCTACAAACAGTTCATTCTGGCTTTCACAGAGATTGCCCACCCATTGACTGAACTATTAAAAATGGGGCCTTCCTCAACAAAGCCAAAAGCAAACTAATCCCTAAAGTGGACAATGAACTGTCAAAAGGCCTTTGTGAAATTAAAACGGCCCTTTGCCCAAGAGCCCATATTGCAACACCCCAACCCAGAGTGACAATTCATAATCCAGACAGATGCCAGTGATGTGGCAATAGTGGCAGTGTGTGCTTACATCTCCAAAAAACTCACCACTACTGAAAGGAGGTGGGCCATTTGGGAGAAAGAGGCTTTGGCGATCAGGTGGTCACTGCTTACTTGGAGACATTTCCTGGAAGGGGGGGATATGCCATTTGAGGTCTGGACTGATAATAAAAACCTCAAAGCTCTCAAAGCCCATCAAAGTCTATCTCCAAAACAAGTTCGCTGGGCACAATACTTCCAAAGGTTCCAATTCGAACTGAAACACATCCCTGCAGGGAAGAACTTGTTGACGGATGCTTTGTTGAGAAAACCACAGTATGGCAGTAAGAAGGAAGTTGTTCATCCCATCCTTTCTTCCTCCCACCAAAAGGCGGCCCAAGTCACCACCCAAAACCAGGATAAGCTGACAACAGTGATGAAATCGGTGCTCCCGGCAGACCCATGACTCAACAATGACATTCTAATGATGAACAATGGCTTAGCCTGGAAGGGGTCCAAACTGTACGTCCCTGTGGGGTTGAGGCTGGAAGGTCTACAGTGAAGCCATGATGCAAAACTAGGAGGCCACTTTTGATTCCTAAAAATGCTCCACCTTTCCAGGCATAAATTTTGGTGGCCAAATATGAAATCTGAGGTGAAAGATTACATAAAAAGCTGTGCTCCTTGTGCAACAATGAAAACACTGCCGGGGAAGCCCCCTGGACTACTACAATGAGTGGCCAGCCCTAGCTGACCATGGGAAGAGATCACAATGGATTTCATCTTCCAGCTCCTAGACAGCAACAAGAATAGAGTAATCTGGACAGTTATTGATTTGTTTTCCAAGCAGGCCCATTTCATCGCTTGCTCAGGGTTGAGATCCACAAATAAATTAGCGAAAATGTTTATGAAACACATTTATCACCTGCACGGGGTGACCAAGAGGATCATTTCAGACCACGGAGTCCAGTTCACTGCCAAGTTCTGGAGAGAGTTCCTGAGGTCCATTGGATCCACATAAGGACTGAGCTCAGCATTTCATCCAATCACGAATGGGGCAGCAGAGAGGGCCAATGTGATGGTGGAACAATACATCTGGTGTTATGTGGACTATCAGCAAGACAGCTGGTCGGACTTTCTACTCTTCGCCGAAGTGGCGGACAATAATGCGCTCCACAGCAGCACTGGATTAACTCCTTTCCAGATTACCAGTGGCATGGAATTTGTTCCCATGCCTGAGCTGCCTAGAGAACCTCTCTCCTCCATTTCTCTGACTGAATGGATGTACATGGTAAAGAAAGGATGGGAAAATACAAAGAAAGCTCTAGCGGAAGCGGCAGAAGCTTACAAGAAGCATGCTGATAAACACTGCTCGCTCCAACCCCACTTTTGTGTGCGGGAACCAAGTTTTCGTATCTACCAAATACATAAAATTAAGAATGACTAGCAAGAAATTTGGCCCAAAATTTCTAGGTCCATTCCCAATAGGGAAGATAATTAACCCAGATACAGTTCAACTCAGTCTACCCAGAATTCTAGGGAACATTTACCCAGTATTTCATTGTAGCTTGTTGAAGCGAGTAATTGGGTCCAGCATAAGACAGTCCACCCAAGCTCTCCCTCCTCCTGTAGTAATAGAAGGGGAAACACATTATGAGGTGAACAAAATCTTAGACTCCAGGCTGTATAGGGGTCACTTACAGTATTTAGTGTATTGGAAGGGTTACCTTTTGTCTCAAGCTACTTGGGTGAAAAGCTGGAACCTAAAAGTGGATAAGTGAGTAAAACAATTCCATGATAAGTTCCCCGATAAGCCAAAGGATGCCCCCCCCGGGGGGGAGAAGATGTGGTTAATTCTCTTATGTTAACCCCTACATTAATCTCTTTCAGGAACCATTTCTCTTATGAGGAGAGGCTGCCTGTCAGGCCTGCAGTCATATTCCTTTCTGGATCTTTGGCCTGCCACACTTTCTATATTTTACTATGCTGTTTCTAATGGGGGAAAATGGGAGGGGGGATGGTATGGAGAAAAATGTTATGTAGCCAAAATAAAATTCCTTTCTAGAATTCAAGGTCATCCTTTGTCTCTACACCTCTGCACCTGACCAGAACTGGATGGGTGGAACTGCCAGCATGGCAGTGGAAGATTGGACCATGTGATGGACCTGTGGGTGTAGGGGCAAGATCATGAACTTTCAACTGGGTGGGGAAAACCCAGGAAGCTCAGTTTCAGGTTTTCCCAGATGTGCCAACATGACTCTCTTAATAAATTGGAACTTTGAGGAATACTTTACCTTGGACTCTAATTTAATTTTGGATGTTATTTGGAACCCTGACAGGAAGATTTTCCTTGAGGAATCCTAACATGCTTCTAGGAGCTCTAAACTGCCCCTAAACCATCTTCCAGGCATCTTTCTTTGCATTTCATCTTTCTAGGTTCTGTCTGCTGTAATTGCAAGCAAAATACGTAACAAATATCAGTATTTTTAGAGTGCCTTGAAAGCAGCCAATTTGGATAAAAATAACTCTTTGTGTAGTTTAAGTAGCAGCCTTCAGTTCCTAAACACAGAGATGTATTTTGAGCACTTATGTAAAGGAAAAGAAAAGCATTTGGGAAAAACTATGAGAAAAATCATGCTTCAAAGAAGTGAGGTTTATTTTCCTAAATCTAAGGCTTTGAGGAGACAAAGACACAATCAAAATCAAAGACACAAAAGGAAAAAAATAGCCCAAACTATCAAAGTAGCATTGTAAGGGATAGATTGGGAAATCAAATTAAAATAGGCAAAAAAGTGGTAAGAAAAAACCCTATCCATTCTAGGCAAGTTCAAACCACCTGTATTACATCTCAGAGTTTTGAAGGAGCTGACAGATGTGATCTCAGAACCCCTGAACTATATCTTTTAAAGATCCTGATGCATCAGGGTACTGGAGAAAAAACATGATTCCTATTTTCAAAAAAGAGGCAAAATGGATCCAGGAAACTACAGACCAATCAAGGCTGACATCACCAGGACCTGACAGATTACCTCCCAGAGTTCTGAGGGGGCTGGCAGATGTTTTCTCAGAACCACTGTACCAAATCTTTCAAAAGTCCTGGGCCACAGGGGAAATACTTGAGGATTGGAAAAGGGCTGAAGTGGTTCCCATCTTTTTTTATTTATTTTATTTTTATTTTCTTTGAATTTCTAGACCGCCCCCTCTCCCGAAAAGGACTCGGGGCAGTGTACAGTCAACACAACAAACAATAAGTATCAAATACAAATATAAATACAGATATAAATACACATAAGGAGGAGGTTAAAAATTTAAAAAGAACTGTACGGAAGAATATAAATCTGGTTCTAAAAACCCTAAAATCAGTTAAATTTAAAACCGTACCCTGTAAATAACCAGGTAAGAATATGTTTCCAGGAGGTAACAGTTGTCACAATTATAATTATAATTATGCCAGGCCAGCTAATCGAAACAGGTGAGTCTTCAATTTTTGTCGGAAGGAGCGGAAGTCTGTGGTGGTTCTGATATCGGGGGGGAGGTCATTCCAGAGGGTTGGGCCCATCACAGAGAAGGCCCTACTCCTTGGCATCGCCCGCTGGCATTGCCTAGTGGACGGCACCTGGAGAAGCCCCTCCCTGTGAGAGCGGATTGGCCGCAGGGATGTATGTGGGAGGATGCGATCCCGCAAGTAACTAGGTCCTGTGCCATGGAGCGCTTTAAAGATGGTAATCAGGACCTTGAAACGCACCCAAAAAACTACAGGTAGCCAGTGCAGCTCGCGCAGGAGAGGTGTTACATGGGAGTATCTAGAGCTCCCCATGACAACCCGCGCAGCCGCGTTCTGGACTAGCTGCAGTCTCCGGGCGCGTCCCAAGGGAAGCCCCATGTAGAGATCTTCAAGAAAGGGGGAAAAAACAGACCCAGGAAACTACAGACCAATCAGACTGACATCAAAACCTGGGAAGATCCTGGAAAAGATAATCAAAAAACATATCTGCATACAACTAGAAGCAAATAAAGTTATAACTAGTAGCCATCACACATTTGTTAAAAATAGATCATGCCAAACCAATCTTATTTCATTCGTTGATAAAGTCACTTAATTAGACACCAGTGAAATGACGTTGACATAGTATACTTAGATTTCAGTAAGGCATTTGACGAAGTAGACCTCAACCTACCTCTCGGTAAGCTAGAAAAATCTGGAATAGACAACATCACTACCAGATGGATTTGTAGCTGGATGACAAAGAGTACTCAATGAGTAGTCCTTAATGGTACTGCATCCACATGGAGAGAAGTAAGCAGTGGGGTACCACAAGGCTCCATCTTACACTCCATACTCTTCAATATCTTTATAAATTACTTAGATGAGGGGATAGAAGGGGAACTCATCAAATTTGCAGATGATACTAAACTGGCAGGAATAGCCAACAACCCAGAAGACAAACTCAGGATCCAAAAAGATCTTGACAAGATCAAAAGATCTTGACAAGCTTGAACAAAGGGCCCTATCCAACAAAATGAATTTTAATGTGGAGAAAAGAAAAGCTTTCCTTTTAGGCAAATCCATGTGGTGGTGATGCTACCTATCCCACATTTTTCTAGTTTACCAAGAAGTAAGTTGTGGTCTATTTTGTCAAATGCTTTGCTGAAGCCTAAGTATACTATACCCACAGCATTTCACCACTTAATCACTGTGTCAAAGAATGAAATAAGATTCGTATGGTATGATCTGTTTTTAACAAACCCATGCTGGCTTTTAGTTATTTGTTTATTTGTTTCTAGATGTTCACAGATCTTTATTTTGACTACCTTTTCCAGTATCTTCCAGGTACTGAAGTTAGACTGGTCTGTAGTTTCCTGGATCTGTTCCCACTCCCCCCCTTTTTTTTTTTTTGAAGATGGGAACCACTTCAGTTCTTTTCCAATTCTCAGGTAATTCCCCAGTGTTCAAGTATTTTTGAAAATTATAGTTCTGAGATAACATCTGCTTGTTCAGAACTCTGGCATGCAATCCATCAGGTCCCAGTGATTTATATTTGTCAAGATCAGATAGGTGTTATCTTTACGGTTAGGTTTTTTGGGTAGGCTGGGCTATATTTTCTTTTTATGTGAAGACTGATGGAAATAATGCAATTCTGCTTTCTCTCTACTGCCTGTTATTTCCTTGCCATCATCTCTCTTTAGTGGGTTTCCTTGTTTCCTTGACTTTTTCCTTGACTTTTTTTGTTATTTATATGTTGAAATTTTTTATTGCTATCTTTTACTTTTGTTGCAAGTCTTTGTTTATTCTGACACTTGCTTTTCTGACTTCATCTTTGCAGTTTGGGCTATCTGCTGATATTCTGTCTTAGTTATGTATCCCTCTTTCCATTTTTTGTATTTGTCTTTCAGTTTATCAAAAGATGTTTAGGCAACCATGTTGGTTGCTTCTTGGATTTCTTATTTTTCTTTTTCAGTGGTATTGTGTTGGACTGGACTTTTATGATCATATTTTTCAGTTTCCCACGCTTTTGAGTTGTTTTCTCCTTTAAGATTTTCATCCATGGAATTCTTTCCAAATACTCTCTAATTTTGTTGAAATCAGCTTTTTTAATGTCTAAGACACTAGTTTGATTTTGTTCTGTTGCTTGTTCTGTTTATTGAATTCAAATATGACAAGGTCACATTCCCCCAAAGGTCTTGTTAATTCAACTGCCTCTATCATTTCATCTTTATTATTTTATATACAGGTAGTATAAAGTATTAGTATATTTAAAAATATATAAAGTCAGCTATATTTTAAAATAAAACATATGTGTCTAAATAAATTTTCTTCTGAATGAATTGCAATATATGTCTGCTCTTCAAGCTTGTGTTTGCATTATATTGAATTTTAATATGACATAGTCATTCTTGCCCAAAGTTCTGAGAACTTCAAGTCCCTCTATCACTTCATCTCTATTAGTAAGAATTGGGTCCAGTATAACTTTCCTCTAGTTCCATCCTCTACCTTTTGGATGACAAAGTTGTCAGCTAGGTTGGTTAGGAATCTGTTCAATCTCTCACTTCCTGCAAAGTTTGTCTTCCAGTTAATAACAGGACAGTTAAAGGCTCCCATTACTACGGTGGTATGGTTCCTACTTACATTTGTTAACTGTTTAGCAAAAAGTTAATCTATTTCTTCTGCCTGGTTGGGTAGCCTGCTAGAGGAGAACCGGTGGTGTAGTGGCTAGCAAGTCTGCCTAATATGTAACACATCCCAGGTTCAAATCCCAGTAAGGGTATGGCTAGCTGATGAGAGCTAAACAGCTTGAAATGGATCCATACTAGTCTCCCTTTATTTATTTATCAGCACAAATACAACATATATATATAATGTCATTCTTTTTTCCTTTTATATTGACCCATATGGATTCTAGGAGGTTTTCATCCTTGGTTTTGTGCATTTCTGTAGAGATGTAGTAATCTTTATAAACAATGCAACTCCACCTCCTCTTTTATTATGTCTGTTTCTTTTGTGTAGTTTGCATTCTTCCATTAGTACATCTCAGTCATGAGTTTCATCCCACCAAATTTCAGTAATGGCAACTATCTCACATCCAACTTTGTGTACTAGTACTTCAACTTCACCCTGTTGTTCTCTAAACTTTGTACATTTGTGTCCTTTATGAGTCTTGGTGATGGTTCTCATATTTCCTACCATGTTTCCCCGAAAATACAACATGTCCTCATAATACAGCCATGCCACATTTTTCTGGTGGGCAAAAATATAACCCCCCCCCCACATATAAGCCCCCTGGACAACCCCCCACCTCCAGCCAGGCAGAGCGCCGCTCACCAACCTAGCAGTATCACGAAGGTGCCAATCCGCAGGAACCTGGGGGGAGGCAAAGGTGATTGCATTGCTTGGCGCCTTTGGGATACAGCTAGGTTGATGAGCAGTGCTGTGCCCAGCTAAAGAGTGGGGTTGCTGGGCGGCTGCTCTCTTGCGAGCGGGCTCCCAAAGAGCTGGGCACAGCCTCATGGGCGAATCGCTGTGTTGCGCTGTCGCAGCAGCACAACACAACAGCCACTAAGTGACCACGCTCATGAGCAGCCACCCGGCAAACCCTCTTTGCAGCTGGGCACAGCGTCATTCACTGACCTAGGGGTATCACCGACCCGCGTTAGCACCTGTTCGCTGCTGTCTGGCTCCCGCAGCTTGGCGCCTTCCAAATGCCAGTGAATGGCGCTCTGCACGGCTCTTTCTTTTGATATGTGGGTCATTCTTATTGAACATGTGGGATATTGAAGTGTTGGGGTACACAGGTGGTTAGCTTTTGGTTGGTTTACTTTTGGTTGTCAGTAGGATTGGTGGAAATACCCATTGTTAGTTTACAAATAGAGGAAAGAGGGGAAAAAGAAATCAACATTAGCTGTTGAGATGTCAACCTCAAATATAACCAGAATAGCCAATCATGAGTACCACCTGTACGCTGATGACACTCAGCTGTACATTTCAACCCCAAACCACCCCAACGAGGCTGTCGAAGTGATGTCCCGGTGTTTGGAAGCCGTCAGGGTCTGGATGGGGGACAACAGACTCAAGCTCAACCCCTCCAAGACCGAGTGGCTGTGGGTACCGGCACCTCGGTTCAGCCAGCTGACACCATCACTGGCCATAGGGGGCGAACAACTGTCCCCTGTGGAGCGGGCGCGCAATTTGGGAGTCCTCCTTGATGCCCGGCTGTCAATGGAGGACCATGTGGCAGCCGTGGCAAGGGGGGCGTTCCACCAGGTTCGCCTGGTGCGCTAATTGCGCTCCCTACTGGACCGGAGTGCCCTGCACACGGTCACTCATGCGCTGGTGACGTCTCGCCTCGACTACTGCAATGCCCTCTACATGGGGCTTCCCTTGGGACGCATCCGGAGACTGCAGCTAGTTCAGAACGCAGCCGCGCGGGTTATCATGGGGAGTACACGTTACTCCCACGTAACACCTCTCCTGTGCGAGCTGCACTGGCTACCTGTGGCCTTTCGGGTGCGTTTCAAGGTATTGATTACCATCTTTAAAGCACTCCATGGCATAGGACCTAGTTATCTGCAGGATCGCATCCTACCACACACGTCCCTGCGACCTATCCACTCACACAGGGAGGGACTGCTCCTGGTGCCGTCCGCTAGGCAATGCCAGCGGGCGACACCTAGGAATAGGTCCTTCTCTGTGATGGGCCCAACCCTCTGGAATGACCTCCCCCCCGACATTCGAACTACCACCGACCTCCGTTCCTTCCGTCAAAAGTTAAAGACTCACCTATTTCAATCAGCTGGCCTGGCACTCTCTTAGTTTTATCTCCCGGGGATTTATTTTAATGGGGTTTGGGTTTTAATTGGGGATGTTTTTTAGGGTTTTAGAATATATTTATTTCTTGTACAGCCTATCTCCTCTATCCAAATGTATTTAAGTGTTTTATGATTGTATTTTTATCTGCATTGACTGTACACCGCCCCGAGTCCCTTCTTGGGAGAGGGGGCGGTCTAGAAATCCAAGAAATAAATAAAAAATAAATAAAATAAATTGGCTTCCTTAAACCTATCCAACCAGAGGTCAATTGAGAGTATGTTGCAGTTGAAAAAATCAAATACATCTCAAAAAGAGGTATTGGTGATGCTCCAGGCATTACAGGAGTCCATGACAAAAAGTCATAGTGAGATAAGGAAGTACACTCCAAAAGGACAGTGCCAGGAACTACTAAAGCAGTGAAGTAAGACCCAGATATAAAAAGAAATAATGAGGAAGAAAAAAATGCAAAGGCAATACAAATAATTAAATCACAACAGTTTCGATCCGTTTGAAACTAAAACACAAGTCTTGTTTGGCTCATTGCTAGAGCTCACATCCCAGGTAAGCTCAAGTGTAAAGACTTGAGATAAGCCTAACTACAAAGAAAGCAATTAGCCTAGAATGTAGCAAAAGAGCAAACACAGTAGCTGTTGCTTGCTAAACCAACTACCAGAACAAATAGACACAGGAACTAGTCAGATTTCTGAAGCCTACTTCTTTTCAAGAACAGAGATTAACTTTTTCCCTTCCAAACAAAGCTGAATAGGGGAAATTATCCTATCAATAAACACAGGATTAAACATCAAGCACATAAACTTCACCAAAAATCAGTTTTAAACCATAATTCAGAAAGGGTATGTAAACTCACTTTTGAATATCAATCTTTCTAGCTAGCCAAGAAGCCTTGCTGAATGTCACTCATCTTGGCTCCTTGTCATTAAAATCTTCTTTCTGGCAACTCTGCTTCATTATTCAATTATTTCTTCAAAGTGCTGATCTTTGCCTCCCAGCTGGAAGAACTCCAACAGGGGAGTATTTCCTCCCAACAACAGTGTAAAAAGCTTAAAGGGAATCCCTTTAAGCAACTCAAGCCTGTCAGAGTTTGTTACAATACCAACAACAGATTCTTCCAACGTGGTAGAGAGGAGTGATTGTTTCAGTTGAGAGTTCAGAGCAGACTACTAGATTAGTTTCATTTCAGAGCTGAGCACAGAGCTAAGCCACACCCAGACCTTTTGCTTAAGTTTCTGTTTTCCAAACAAGTCCCATTGGCTGACCTGTTACCATGTCTATTCATTGGATGACCTTGTTACCATGTCTCTGCTGGTTCATGAACTCCTCCCTTCATGACTGGAAGAGACATAAATCCAATTAACTTAATATTCTTCCCATGGTGCACCCCACCCAATGGTTTGGTCATTATGTCACCAGATTGTCTTCTGATGCACAGTGAAGCAAGCTGATTAATTTACATTTTATGGCTTCCCTGACATTACAATATTTAATATCCACATACTTGGTGATTTAAGAATGAGATTAACAAAAATGGTTCCAGACATCAAGAAATTGGCATCAGCTCAACAAGCACAAGGCAGCCATTGATGTTCTTTTTTTTGCTTTTTGTGTACATACATTTTCTTCATTAATAATTGTCTCAGCTCTTATCGTTGTATTTGCTTGCATTGGATTTCATGTTCCACTTTGAGTTTTCGGCTTCGTTTTTGAATTCTTGTTATGCTCTGTAAAACATTTTGTGTGTCTCTTTGTATTGTACTTTTTTAGCGTGCACTCCAGTTCGATATTATATTTTCTCGGTTTTCTGGTTTAATTTTTTTTTTGTGCTCTTCGTGTAAATTTTTTGTGTAGATATATATTTTTTTCTTCAGTTTAAGGAATTAAATTTGTCGTTCTGATTTTTGTTGCTTTCCTTCTGTAAAAATTTTCTTTGTGTCTTTTTAACCCTTTTTACAGTGTGCATGAATATATATTTTCCTCGAATCTTAATTTAGTTTCAGAGTTTTCATCTTGAAATTCTTAGTTCCTGCATTGCGGTTTGTTCTTATGCTCTTTTTATATTTCTTTTTGCGTCTTAAAATTCACTTGTAATTAAATCATTAAATGTTACTGTTTTTTTCGGGCATTTTATTTTCTTGCAATTGAATTTTGTTTTAAGTGGTCATTGCATTTAAGTGAATAAATAAGATAATAATGAAATACATGTATCACGAAGTTTGGGAGTAAAGTGATGGGTGGCATCAGAATTTTTCACACAGTTGAGATATGGGAAAAAGACTTGAAATAAATTATTTGCATCGATATGTCCTGATGACAATTTTAAAGAAAGCAAAAATGTGTTTGCATAAATTGAAGAATTATTTCCCTGTGTTGTGATTGAGAGGTTATGTTGGGGGAGGGGGTGATGATAACTTCCTCAATGGCTCAAGGAGGCAATTCTTTCAAAAAGGTTAAGAACCACTGTGTCAGGCCTGCAGTTATATTCCCTTTTAGGATCTTGGGCCTGCCACACTCACTATTATTTCATTATGCTGTTCCATTAGTATAGTAATTGGGAGGGGGAATAGAAAGGATTAGAATTGTGGAATCTGTTGTTGTCATTCCTTTCTAGAAGCCCAAGGTCATCTTTTGTCTCTGCACCTCTGCACCTGACTGGAACCAGCTGGGTGGAGATGCCAGCGTGGCTGAAGAAGATTGGACCATGTGATGGATTTATAGGTGTGGGGATAAGATCATGAACTTTCAACTGGGTGGAATCCCAGGAAGCTTTTAGATATGGGATTTCACAGATGTGACAACGTGTCTGTCTTATTAAATTGGAACTTTAAGGATAGCTCTGCCTTGGACTCTGATTTAATTCTGCATGATATTTGGAACACTGACACACTGGTCTAGTTCTATGGTATAACCAAAGTTTTTTGTCCATACTATCATTGTTTCTTTCACTTATTCACCTTCTATTTTAATGCTTCTTCCAACATGTTAAAAACAAGAAAAAAGTTAAGGAAACAATTGGTCCATTGCTAGGAGAAAGTGGCAAGAAGGTGACAAGCAACAGGGAGAAAGCAGAACTATTTAACTCATGTTTTGCATCTGTCTTTACACAAAGGGATAAAACAGTCCAACCTATCAAAAGCAGCACCACAAAAATCAGATTAGGAACACAAATTGAAATAGGGAAGAAAATGGTAAGTGAGCACCTGTCTACCCTAGACGAGTTCAAATCACCAGGACCAGATGGATTACCCCAGGGTTCTGAAGGAACTAGCAGACGAGATTTCAGAACCACTGAATTATATCTTTCAGAGATCCTGGAACACCGGGGAACTACCAGAGGACTGGAAAAGAGCTGATGTGGTTCCCATCTTCAAAAAAGGGAAAAAAATAGATCCAGGAAACTAAAGACCTATCAGCCTGACCTCAATACCAGGAAAGATTCTGGAAAAAATAATCAAGCAACGAATTTGCGAACACCTAGAAGCAAACAAAGTAATAGCCAAAAGCCAACATGGATTTGTCAAAAACAGATCATGCCAGACTAATCTTATTGCATTCTTTGATAATGTGACAAAATTAGTGGACCAGAGGAATGCCATCGATATAGCTTACTTGGACGTCAGTAAGGCTTTTGATAAGGTAGACCATAACCTACTACTAGATAAAGTAGAAGAATGTGGGTTAGACAGCATCACCACCAGATGGATTCGTAACTGGATGAACAACCGCATTCAACGTGTAGTTCTCAATGGAACTGCATCTACATGGAGGGAAGTATGCAGTGGAGTACCCCAAGGCTCTGTTTTAGGCCCTGTACTCTTCAACATCTTCATCAATGATTTGGATGAGGGACTAAATGGGGAACTCATCAAATTTGCAGATGATACCAAGCTGGCAGGAATAGCCAACACTCCAGAAGATAGGCTTAAGATACAGAAGGATCTTGACAAACTTGAACATTGGGCACTATCTAATAAAATGAAATTCAATGGTGAAAAGAGTAAGGTTCTACATTTAGGCAACAAAAATGGAATGCACAGGTACAGTATAGGTGATACCTTGCTCAGTAGTAGTAACTGTGAAAGGGATCTTGGAGTCCTAGTGGACAACCATTTAAATATGAGCCAGCAGTGTGCAGCAGCTGCCAAAAAAGCCAACACAGTTCTAGGCTGCATCAACAGAGGGATAGAATCAAGATCACGTGAAGTGTTAATACCACTTTATAATGCCTTGTTGAGGCCACACTTGGAATATTGCATTCAGTTCTGGTCGCCACGATGTAAAAAAGATGTGGAGACTCTAGAAAGAGTGCAGAGAAGAGCAACAAAGATGATTAGGGGACTGGAGACTAAAACATATGAAGAACGGTTGCAGGAACTGGGTATGTTTAGCTTAAGAGAAAGAAGGACTAGGGGAGACATGATAGCATTGTTCCAATATCTCAGAGGTTGCCACAAAGAAGAGGGAGTCAAACTATTCTCCAAAGCACCTGAGGGTAGAACAAGAAGCAATGGGTGGAAACTAATCAAGGAGAGAAGCAACTTAGAACTGAGGAGAAATTTCCTGACAGTGAGAACAATTAATCAGTGGAACAGCTTGCCTCCAGAAATTGTGAATGCCCCAACACTGGAAGTCTTTAAGATGTTGGATAGCTATTTGTCTGAAACGGTATAGGGTTTCCTGCCTAGGCAGGGGGTTGGACTAGAAGACCTCCAAGGTCCCTTCCAACTCTACTATTGTATTGTATTGTATTGTAAATTCTCACATTATTTTTAATTTGTCTTTTAGATAGAAATCCTTTTTGATCTGGGTGCATAAACTCATTCAAAAATCTCTTGAGCCTTTCAGCTATTATTGAAGCAAATATTTTATAATCTGCATTTAATAAGGATATTGGCCTATAGTTCTTTGTCTGTGTTAAATCTGAGACCTCTTGGGATTAAGGTAATGTTTGTTTACACCCATGTATGTGGTATCTTCACATACATGAACAGTACTTCATTGTACACCTCTAACATTGACAAACTTCATGTATCTTGTAGATTTTTGTAAACTTCTACTGGTAATCCATCTGATCCTGGTGTTTTATTATTCTTTTATCTTTTAATTGCCTCTACTAGTTTTACCATCGTTATTCTTCTAAGATAGTCTTCACCATTTCAGGCACTTTTGGCAATTTGGCTTTTTCCAAGTATTGCATTATTTTTCCCTCTGAAACATTTTCTTGGTCGTATTAGCTTCCTGTAGAATCCTGGATTATTTTGTTTTGCTTTCATTTTGATAATGTAATATTCCCTTCTCAACTTGTACTATAATTATCAGATTCTTCTCTTTCTCCTTTTTCAACTTATATGCTAATCATCTTCCTGGTATATTGGCATTTTCAAAGTTTTGTTTTGTTCTTTTAATTCATTGTGCCAATTCTTCTTTCTCCATTATATTTAGTTTATGTTTAATTATTTCCATTTGATTTTTAAAATTTACCTTTTGCAGTTCTTTTTGTAGCTCTGATTCAAGTTTTTTATGCTCCTCTTCTAGAGTCTTTTGATAGTTTCTTTTTCTTATTTTTTCTCATTGTATATTGTTGTTAGTTGTGAAGTCATGTCCAACCCATCGCAACCCCATGGACAATGTTCCTCCAAGCCTTCCTGTCCTCTACCATCCTCTTGAGTCAATTTAAGCTCACACCTACTGTTGGCCAGCATGCATACGCAGGCCAGTTTTTGGCACTGCAGCACACGTGAAGAGATCATGCTCCAGAAAAGCTGAACTTTTGGGTTCTGCTGTACATGTGCACCTGACAATCAGCTGGCTAGCAAGCATGCCATGTGCATGAAGGACAGCTGATTGTCGCATGTGCATGTGCACCAGAAACCCGGAAGTCAAATGGGCAAGGCTGCATGTGCTGGGTGATATGGCTTCACATGCCACTTTGGGCACGTGTGCCATAGGTTCGCCATCATGGCCCTAATACATGGTTTTGCTAAGTCCCAAGCATTTTTTAATGAAGCCTCTTCTTTGCTATTCTCTTTGAAGAAGAATCCCATTTCCTTTTCCACCATATGTATAAATTCTTTGTCTTTTAGTATAGATTGGTTCAATGTCCATCTCACTTTTCTCTTTTGTCCATTCCAACTAATTTTTATTGAATTATAGTCCACTCATATGTTTGTTTCTATCTCTATCTCTTGTACATTTGCTCTTAGTTCTGCCGACATCCAAATCATATCTATTCTAGACCATGATTGGTGTCTATTAGAATAAAATGTATATGGGGATTTCCAGTTGATGTCATGGCGATGCAGACATAGACGAACGAGTCTCCATGTTCACTGTGCTGAACTCTTTCTGTTTGTGGGCTCTGGAGGGAGCCTAAGTCAACCTGAAGGGGTGATGAAGCACTGAAGTGCACTCTTTGAGTTCAGGGCGAGTATCAGCTCTACTATTTGACCCGGGGTTTCTTTTTCCTCTTAGCCATGAGAAGAAGAAGAAGAAGAAGAAGAAGAAGAAGAAGAAGAAGAAGAAGAAGAAGAAGAAGAAGAAGAAGAGGAAGAGGAAGAGGAAGAGGAAGAGGAAGAGGAAGAGGAAGAAGAAGAAGAAGAAGAAGAAGAAGAAGAAGAAGAAGAAGAAGAAGAAGAAGAAGAAGAAGAAGAAGAAGAAGAAGAAGAAGAAGAAGAAGAAGCAGCCTAAAGATGGCCACTACAAAGCTGGGACAACTGAAAAATAATAACTAAGAATAGTGCTGGAAAGGAGAAGGTGAGCAATGGTGGAACTTGGGGAGAGGATGTTTATTTTTCCTTAAATTGGACCCCAAGAAATAATCCAGAACTATTTGCCCAGAATTGAGTGTTAAAGCAGCACCTAAACACTCTGGGGCATTTTGGGGGGGAAAACCCTAACTAGACATGAAAGCTGCAGGAGAATAAGCAACAGACTATGAAAGAATGAAACAAACAAACCCCTAAATAGTGAAGGTCTTCAATATTGGAATTATATATATATATATATATATATATATATATATATATATATATATATATATATATATATATATATATATATATATATATATATATATATATATATATATATATATATATATATATATATATATATATATATATATATATATATATATATATATATATATATATATATATATATATATATATATATATATATATATATATATATATATATATATAAAACTTACTCTGCTTTTATTTTCGCTGTACAACTCAAATGACAATGTCAATTGTAAACTGATATTTAAGTAAAGAGTGCCACCTGCTGACAAAATAAGAAACTACAAAAAAGTGATTTAATTAAAGAGACACTTGAACACTATATTAGAGGATTGAATTTGCAAGAAGGATATAAAGGGTTTTTTATAATCTCTGGGACTATTCAAATGGAACTGAGTGTTAACTTATTAAATATAAAGAATTGGGACTAGTGTACTTCTTGAAGAATAATTTAAAGACTAAATAAATAGTTCTTAAATAAATAATAAATAAATAAATAAAATTTTATTTGTTAGCCGCACCCTCTCCTAAAGGACTCGGGGCGGCGTACAATAAAAGCACATAAAATATACAAATGAACAATACTGTACTGTATTGTACTGTTGGATAAAAATTAAAAAAATAAGATACTGAAGAAGGAGAAATGAATGGAATTGTCCAGGAGATGGATTTACTTTTTCAAAATATAAAAGACAGTATGCACAAATAATTTAAGGATATTATGGAAAACACTATACAAGGGATGACTATAGAGCAAGATGCCCAGGAAAGGGAGGAGCCAAAAGAAGAAATAAAGAAGGAAGGAGATCACAACAAAATAATAATGATTGATGAGTTAAACCAGGGGGAAAACATACTGAGAGTTGGAAGAGATGTTTGAAATGGAGGCAGGGGCCTTGGCAAAAATTTCAGAAATTAGGCAGTGGAAGAGGGTAGAGATGGAAGGAATACTTAGATTGTTAGAAGTCCGGGATTTTGGTCCTGGTTCTTTTCAAAGAAAATAAGGTTGGGTTGCTGAGATTGTGTGTGGATTTTCATTGGATCAATGGCATGTGCATTGAGAACATGTATGCCCTCCCCACCCCTCATGAAGGATATGGTACAAAATCTGCCCAAGGGGAAGATATTCACCAAGCTTGACTTGAGGGAGGTGTATTACCAGCGAGGATCGAGAAGGGGGATGAATGGAAGACAGCGTTCAACTGCCAGTTGGGATACTACTGATTCTGGGTGATGCCATTTGGCTTGCAGGGGCCATCACTGTGTTCATGCATATGACATATGACATTCTGCATAAGCACCTCTATAAGGGGGTCCTAGTGTGAGTGAATGACATGCTTATCTACTCCAAGACAGTGGAGGACCACATGAAGCTTGTGTTGGAGGTACTGAAGAAGCTCCTAGAAACTAAGCTGTATGCCAAGCTATTGAAATGTGACTTTTACAAGACTAGCCTGGATTACTTGTGATATAGGGTGTCAAGCAAGGGAGTGAAGATAGACCCTGGAAAGGTGAAAACCATATTGGAGTGGGAAGCCCCTCAGATGAGAAAGCAGCTGCAGAGCTTCTTGGGCATCGCCAACTTCTATAGGCAGTTCATCCACTTGTTTGCCCAGATCACCAAAATACTCAAAATGGGGGGGGGGGAAATAAAGCCTAAACCAAGCCAGCCACTGAATTGACAATGGAATGCCAAACAACATTCAAGAAGCTCAAGGGGCTTTTCATGTGCAAACCCATTTTAAAACACTTGAACCCTGATGAACCCTTTGTCATCCAAGCCAATGCCAGTGACATAGCAATAGCAGCTATCCTACTGCAGAAAAATGCTGAAGGGAAGCTACAACCCTATGTGTACCCATCCAGAAACCTCACAGACAGGCAGTGGGCTATGTGGGAGAAGGAGCCTACATAATGTGTTGGGCACTACTGATGTGGAGACAGTTCCTAGAAGGCAGAAAATCCCATTTGAAGTGTGGAGATAGTCTACAGGATCTAGAATCTCCGAGAACCCTGAGAAAACTTTCATTGAATCAAGTATGTTGGGTGCAATATTTTAACTAGTTTAATTTTGTGCTCAAGTACCTGCCAGGTGGAAAAACATCTTAGCTAACACACTTTCCCAGACATCCCAATACAAAAGCGCCCAAGAAGAGATAGTTAATGCTATCATATCCTCACAACAGTTGGCAGCCCAATCCTCTGAGGAATGGTAAAAGACGACCAGACCCCCGTGAACCAATGGAGGATTAATGAGACAGCTTAAGGAAGCCCTGCAGAGTGAAATGACAATGAAGCTGGTATGGGAAGCAGACAAACTATATGTCTGTAGGCCGCAGGACACAGTCAAAGAGACAAAGTCCGAGATTTGAAGCAAGAACACACAGCAAGGAAATTGACATATTGTTCCCAGTATTGTTTCATTCCCCTTGCTCAGCTAAATAACTGCTTCCTAGTGCAAGATGTTGTGTACTGAGCCGGTCCACCAGTAGGTGGCGCTGCGTAGACCTTCCTTTCATTGGCCCATACATCCGGCTGGAGAATCCTGATTACCCTATTGGTTCCCCGACTGACGGTGTTTGTATAAATTGCTGTCAGCCGGGGATTGTGTATCTTGGTTTAGTCAGTTACTGTTGTTTTTTAAATAAAGATTAACGTCCAGCAGCCGTCTTTTACTTCTTGCCTTGGAACACAAAACAAGAGATGTGAGGCTGCGTCCTGGCAAGTAGTTTGTCTGCCTTCTTTGTTCTTGCCTCCTCTCAGCCCTATGTGCTCTCGGATCTGGAGGAGGAGGTAGTTCTTTTTCATCTCCACTGTCCAGATGCAGCTGTGCCTTTCCTGTCTCTAGCTCAGCTAACTCCTTGTCTGGTTGCTCCCCTGTGCTCGCCCCACCCTCCTGAATTGTTGCCCTCAGCTGCCAACCCACCCTCTTCTGAACTAGCATCTGGGGAAGTGTCTGAAAGAATTATCACAAAAAGGATCAATTTGTGATTATTATTTTTTTAAACAATTTTTCTTTATTTTTGAACAAAGACAAACTAACATAAAATTAAAAAAAAACCATCTTCCATTACAAATTGTAGAAAGTGTGTCAGGAGGTTACAGTATTTCCGTGCATCTCTTCCTTAGTCATCACCTGCTTTTCATATCAAATCACATATTTTAAATTCACATATATTCATGTATATCACGATTATTATATTTCAACCTTAATTTGACTATAATTGTTTTTACATCCTCTTATATATAATATTCAAAATCTAGAATAGGATTATATGATAACATTCTATTAAATCATCCTAAAATCATCCAATCACAATACATCTTTATAACATATTCTAGATAAAGCTTTTAAACTCCTCTCATATTCTCCGTGGGTTGTTTATATAAAATTTCATATTATCAAACTAGTATATCTATATGTATTGTTATCATTATTATCATTATTTAACTATAGCTATTGTCACTTCATTTTATACATACTACTAGTAAACTAAATTTACCTTAGTTTTCATTATACATTTTCATTGCATCAACCTGTATCTTTCCAGTAATAGTACGGTCTTATATCTCTTGCCATTTGTAGCATTAATATTCTAGTTACTTTTCTAATAAATCTTGTATGAATTTCTCTTCACAACATGTTGTTCCTTTCGTATCTCATAAAAGCTCGAAACCCAGCATCTCTTTCCATCAGCTTATCTTTGGTTATCACTGTCAAGATTTCTCTCCTTATCTCCGTCAATTTTTCTCTCTTTTCTTCTTCTGTGCTTTGAAGTCTGGGGTAGAGTTCCAATCCATCTATCTCCCCTTTCCATATTCTGCTCTTTCCATTATCAACCATGCTCACTTTGTTGTCAGTATCCACAGTTTTCTTATCTCTTTGCTCATTTTTTTCTTCCATTTTTGACCTCTGTCCTCCACATTCTTCATTTGATAAACATCCTCGGTTTTTCCATCAAATTTTTCTGTTTTGTATTCCATATTCTCCAATCTCTTTTCAATTCTCTTACTTTACTTAGACTTCTTTACTTAGTACTACTTTACTTAGACTTCACTAAGGCAAAGACCATACAGATTAACAGAGTTGGAAGGTCATCTTCCTTGTAGGTCATTTAGTCCAACTCCCCACCCAAGCAAGCCCTACACCATTTCTGACAGATGGCAGTCCAGCCTCTTCTTGAAAGCTTCCAGTGATGAAACTTTACAACTTCTGAAGGCAAGCTGTTCCATTGGTTAATTGCTCTCACTGTCAGAAAATTTCTCCTTATTTCCAGGTTGAATCTCTCCTTGTTCAGTTTCCATCCATTATTCCTTGTGTGGTCTACAGGTGCTTTGGGAAACAGCTTCACACCCTCCTCTTTGTAGCAGCTCCTCAAATATTGGAACACTGTATCATGTCTCCCTTGGTCCTTCTCTTCAATAGACTAGTAGATCACAGCCTACTTCTCAATAAGCAAGACAAATGTAAAATAGATAGCATCACCACCAGATGGATTTATAACTGGCTGACCAACTTCACCCAACATGGCCCTCCACTCTACACAGAGGAAAGCTGTAAGGTCTTGTCTTTCCAATCTTCGCAAGAAAGCAGGACTCTTGAAACTGCAGTTGTTCCAAAATGAGCTTTTATTGGAAGGTTTGTGATAACAAGAGATCTAGACAAAAACTGATGTTTCTCATTTACAACCAGCTATTTAAAGCAAGGCTAACCAGACCCCTCCCACACTAGATCATTGCAGGGAAACAGAAACAGAGACTTCATATAGAGATTAACACAGCAATGCAAAAAATAGAAACTTCATATAGAAATTAGCACAGTAATGCAGGAAACAGGAAACAGGAAACAGAAACTTCATTTACCGACCACTCCGTTCCTCCCACCCTTCCTCCCACCAAAATGCCAGTGTCCCTGTAGAAATATCTGGGACCTGACAGAAGCATGCAGTGGGATACCCCAAGGTTCCCCACTGCAGGCCCAATACTCTTCAATAGCTTCATAAATGATTTAGATGAGGGGATAGAGAAGGAACTCATTAAATATGCAGATAATACCAAGCTGGAGGGAATTGCTAACACTTTGGAAAATAAACTTGAGAATGATCGTCACATACTTAGGCATTGGGCCCTATTCAACCAAATGCAATTCAATGGTGAGAAAGGTAGGCAAAACCCCCAAATGTACAGGTATAGAACAGGTGATATCTGATTCAACAGCAGTAACTGTGAGAGGCATCTAGGTGTTTTAGTGGAGAACCAGTTAAGTATGAGCAGGCAGTGTGCTGCAGCTGTGAAAAAGTCAATTTAGTCCTAGACTTCATTAACAGAGAGATAGTATCAACATCATGTGAAATGTAAATACATGTAACACTTCATCACAATGCAAAAAAGGTGTGTAGAAAGAGTACAGAGAAGAGCAACAAAGATTATTAGTTATCTGGAGGTTAAACAATACAATGAATTAAGGGAACTAGATAGAAAAGAAAGGAAAAACCCGTACTTACAGAGAATTCACTTACTCGTTCCCTGGGCACAAAACCCCAGAAATTTAGAAGTACTGACAAGATTCTTCTTTTCAAGCAGCTGTCTGATTCAAGCTCAAAGCCCCTT
Organism: Natrix helvetica; assembly: GCF_964273705.1. Taxonomy (NCBI): domain Eukaryota; kingdom Metazoa; phylum Chordata; class Lepidosauria; order Squamata; family Natricidae; genus Natrix; species Natrix helvetica. Next base: position 54,767,293 of record NC_138558.1, on the reverse strand, counting down.
TACTACCAGTGCCAAGTGTGTAGTGCCTAGGAGCAGAATCCACAAACCAAAATGATAAGTTGCTAGCTGGGTGAACTTACCCAGGCTAGGTCCACTGGCCAGGTCGAGTCCCTTCTTGGTCACCATATTGTCAGAAGAATAATTTGGGGTTGTAACTGGAGCAGGGATTGCACAAGAATAAATAAAATGAAATCCAGACAGCTGTGAGGAAAGAAGAAATATTTATTCCAAATAGCGAACAGTTTGACTTTAGGAGCAGCTGCAGAGAAATAGGGTACAGTGGCAGACCTTTATAGGGAGAGCTTGTCCAGGGTGTGGAAGTATTTATGTGCTGATTTTAGGGTGATATTTGAGGCCCTGTGTGTGTGTGTGTGTGTGTTCTTTTGAACATTCACTTCCACTGGGAGACCAAATTTAAGTAAACTCTATTTGTATTTGCAGATCCTATCCTTTGATATGTGGATTAGGTGTAAGGAGTGCCTCTGCTTCTGCTTAAGAAGGAGACTCTTGAAATGAAGTATTTCAAAAGGAAGCTTTTATTAAATAAAAGTGAAAACATCTCGTTCAAAGCAACGTCTGAATCCCCTTAGGAATGCAAGTGGAATTAAAGCGATAGAGACCCCTCCCATTAGTCAGAATGCAGATTTTAGCCAATACAGGTGTGAAGGTGGTTCCTTTAAAATATCCTGTAAAATATCAGTTGTCACAAGCACTGCTAGTAAATTGACTCCAAGGCGCCCCTCCTCCCAGTTGAATGGCAGTATCACTTTTAGGGATCTGACATTAGGTCTTATTCTCTGAAACACCTGAGGGCAGGACAACTAGAAGTAATAATGGAAGTTAATTAAACAGAGATCCAATGTAGGATTAAGGAGAATTTCCTGTCAATGAGAACATTTAATTATTGGAATGACTTGTCTGCAAAAGTTGTAGATGCTCCTTCACTGGAGATTTTTAAGAAGAGATTGGACAGTGATTTGTCCAGAATGGTATACGATCTCCTGCTTAAGCAAAGGGGTTGTCTAGAAGACCTCCAAAGTTCCTTCCACTTCTGTTATTTTATTCTGTATAATTGTTAAATAGCCCAGTGTACCTACAGGAGTTTCTTCCTGGAATGTCTATCATCTCACAGTCATGTGCTAATTCCAGGGAAATTGGGGTTGGACTTCTAGAGTGAAAACAGGAAAACGAAATCCCTGGGATCCTTGTAAATCTTAAAAATTAATTAAACTTCCTGTCAGACCTCTCCCCTTAGGAAAGAAAGAACCTTGACTCCATATGGTTGAAGTGATAGGTTCTTTTACTAAAGGATTCTGGCTGCAGCAAAGTCAGGCTATAACTAAAATTCCCATGTGAAAAAAATACAGCATGTTTCCTTCATCCCCAGTGTTAAGTAATTAAGCTCCCCGTTAGAAGAGCGAGTATGCAGAGAAGCGTAATGAGAGTGATATGAAATAACATGCACAAACCAGCATACAGAGACACTGAATAGTATAAAATATAGTAGTTTACTATGTAGAAATATAGAGGTATTCAGAGTCCGGTTAACAGTCCAAGTCATACACGGTTCAGTAATTCAGTTATCAATATTCTCAGTTTAACACACAAAGTAGCTAACAGTAGCAATACTCAGTAACTCACAAGCAGTATCAACAGTATCCATGATCAGCATCTAACAAAACAGAGAGCTAACAGTCATTCTGGCTCCCTCTTATATCTGCTTGAGGTAACAAACCAATTACATCTCTTAAGCATTTAAAGTAACAGTAAAGTAATCATAGCTTATATATATTGCCAAGCCAAGCCTAGAGTTACATCCCTAACACCCCCCACCCCATGACCAGTTCATCTTCAGCCAATGAAGATTTGCCTAGGTGTTTTGAGAATGCTGAGATGTTTGGAGTATTCTACATTATTTCTTAGGGTGCATGGCCCTGAGTTCTGGCAGAAACTGGTTCTGACCTTCTTTGTTCTTCATCAAGCTATCATTCCCCCTTCCCTATTTTCCATCTTGTGCTTATATATGTTTATTGCTCATTTGTTCACCCATGCCACCCTCCTTCTCCCCTAGCTTTTGATGGCAGTGAGATGCCAGGACGAAGATGGCAGTCCTGACAGTTCCATAAAATCCCATTCCAAACTGTCATTCCAAGTAATACTCCCAACCAATTCAAGTATCAACCAGGGGTGAAATCCTCCCAGTTCTCCCCGGTTTGCACCAACCAGTAGCGATGATAGGCCATGGTTCTCCGAACCGGGGGTAAAAATCCCTGGTGGCCCCGCCCTTGCCTGATCGCCCGGTCACCTAGTCGTCTGTTTGTCTGCTTGCCCGCTCACTCACTCACTGGTTTGTTTCCCGCCACTTGGTGCTTCGCTTCCGCCCCACCCGCCCCACCCGCCCCACCCACCCCACCCGCCCCACCCGCCCCACCCACCCCACCCGCCCCACCCGCCGCCTATATAAGGTGCCTTTGCCACATGGCCTAGCTATTCGCCGACCCTTTCTGGATCAGAAGCCTCGATTGGAAGCCCCTTGGACTAGATAACTTGCAAAATTCCTTCCAACTCTGTTAATCTGTTAACTTGTTAAATCTGTTAAGTCTGTTAAGTCTGTTACAGGGGCCAGTTTCTGTGAGGTACAGCTGCTTTTGCATTGTGTGTGAGTTGCACAATGTTGCATTGTGAGTGAGTTGCACAACGTTGTGAGTCAGCTGTGTTGGTTTTTTGTTGTTTTTGTGTAAAGTGTGAAAGTTGCTTTTTCAGCCCTTAGTGGCTCTGTGAGTTTCCTGCTTGTGTGAGGTGCAGCTGCTTCTGTGTTGTGTGTGAGTCAGTTGTGTTGTTTTTGTGTAAAGTTGCTTTTTGAGCTCTTTGTGGCTCTGTGAGTTTTCTGCTTGTGGCAGGGGCACCTTTATGTGAGGTGCAGCTGCTTCTGCGTTGTGTGTGAGCCAGTTGTGTTGTTTTTGTGTAAAGCGTCAAAGTTGCTTTTTGAGCTCTTTGTGGCTCTGTGAATTTCCTTCTTGTGGCACGGGCTCTTTTGTGTGAGGTGCAGCTGCTTCTTCATTGTGTTGCTTTTTTGTTGTTTTTGTGCTAAAACTAGATTCTTGAGTTTTGTGTACCTTTGTATTGCTCCCATCAGTGGTCCTTAGCTAACAATGTTCTTTTTCTTCCTTTTGCAGTAGGAGCCTTTACCAGAAAGGATGAAAAGGCAACAAACTTGTATTGCTCTTATGTATATTCTTACACAAGTATTCTTCATTATTCTTATTTAAGTATTAAATGCACAAAATAATTGATATATTTTCTTTTTGTAGGTTGTGATGTTGACTTGGCCACGCCCACCCAGTCACATTACCACCAAGCCATGCCCCACTAAGCCACTCCCACATAACCAGTAGGAAAATTTTTAAGATTTCACCACTGGTATCAACCCTGAAACTGGCCTCACTGAGGCTGTTTTTTAGGCTTCAGTATTGTCACACTGGAGCTGGGGGATAGGGAAAGGGGAATAGAGATAGCTGGGGTTTTGTGGCCAAAACAAAATAATTTCTCCTGTGAACCAAGGACATTCCAACAGCTGGCTGGAGAGAGAAGGAAGAGAGAAGTAACCAGGCAACTGACCAGCACCTAGATTTGACAATGTGACTCATTGCTTGATGGAAAGGAAAACTTTCACTTTTTAATTAGGTGAAAACTGGGGAACTCTCAGAGTTGGTTTTCACCAGTCTGTGCCAATATGTTATATATCCAAATAAAATTGTTCTTTGAGGAATCTACCTGCCTCGGAGTTCTGTTTGTTATGGGTATATTACTTGGAACACTGACATCAAGACTCTGAGGCCTTGGCTTCCTCAAAAATTCTATTGGGTACATTATATCAGCACAGACAAAACCAACACTGAATAATTCTCACATTTCTGGTATAATGAAAGAATAGATACTGTCCACCCCCTTGTGTCTCAAGTCATGTTAGCCAATCAAGCAGGTAGTGAACTTTTCAGCACTCCCACCTTCCGTTGCTAGGGCTTGCTGATTTGGCCTTGGTTCTCAGGAGCCTTATCATTGTTATGTCTGGCACATTGGAGGAAAGCATTCTATATTCCATAAATCCCTTCCTCCCCATAAATATGGCAACTAAGAAATGAAGTAAGAAATATATGGCTTCAGCTAGAGTTGTTTTGAGAGTTGACAGTCGGCTCCCCTTACAAGGAAAAGCGCATCTATAAGATATGAATCACAAACAGCAATTAAGCCCCTTTTCAATCATCCCCTTTCCCATCTATTGATGCTTTGGGTTTTTGAGGGTTCTTATCATGGAATTTCTTTACTAGCCTATCTGCTCTCATATTGGTGTTCTTAACCCAGGTGGCCTCTAATTAAGGATATCCTTTCCATTGCGCTAAATATTATAATTTCCCCTCATAGAGCTTAGAATCTAGAATCTGCTTTACATAATGGATCTCTCCTTCCACAACTATGGGCTTTGATGGCGCTGAAGCTATTGGTCTCAATGTAGAGGCTCCTACTGGTTTTAACAGGCTACTGTGGAACACTGGGTGCATCTTCTCCAAAAGGTGGAGATGTTTTAGTTCCACTGTAACTGGATTGATTACCTTTACAATGGGGATTGGCCCCAAGAATTTAGTACCTAGTTTTTTTGCAAGGCAACTTTAGTCTTAAGTACTTTCTGAAGAGATAAACCTTCTCTCCTACTTGGAAAGGATCCCTGCAGGGACCATTTCTTATCAGCTTGCACTTTGTAGGCTTCTGTTGCTTTTGCCAGTGCTTGCCTTGCATTTCCCCATGCATTATGCAATGAGTCCACCCACTCTATTAGACTAATAGAAGAGGGAGGCTCCTGGGGGGTATTCTGGAATGGGGACAAAATCTACCCCATTGACCACCTTGAAGGGAGTAAGCCCAGTGCTGCTGAGTGCTGCATCATTATATGCCATTTCAGCAAAAGGCAGTAGTTCTGCCCAATTAGTCTGCTGGTATTTGACATGACACCTTAGGTACTGCTCCACCATGGTGTTAGGACTCAAACTAAGCCTCTGGGAGGACCCAAAGGACTTTAACAGAATTTACCTGTGAATTGGACCCCCAAATCTAAAATAATCCTCGTGCAATCAACAGATATGCCTCAGGAACAATTTTGCCAGTTTGTGGGTGGACAGTAATCCAGGGCAGACGAAGAAATGAGCCGGCTTGGAAAATAGGTTAACTACTGTCCAAATCACAATATTTCCTCCACTTTGTGGCAGCTGAACTATGAAGTCCATCACAATCTGTTGCCAGGGCCAGGTGGGCTCAGCTACTTGCTGCAGAAACCCAGGGGGGCTTTCCCAGTTTTTTATTCATTATTGCACAGGTTGCACAATTCTTTACATAGCTCTCAATGTCCTTTTTAATTCCTGGCCACCAGAACTGTCTCCTAACCAGGTACAGGATTTTCAGGAATTCAAAGTGTGCCACCTTCCTGGCATTATGGCTCCTTCATAGGACCTGCATCTGCAGGCTGTTAGGGATGTATAGTTTAGTCCCCTTCCAGGCCAGGTCATCCCTAATGGTCAAGAGCTGCGAACTGTTCTTGAACCAAGGGTCATTTTGCTACTTGGTTTTGAGTTTCTGGGTCAGTTCCTCCCTGATGTGCTCAGTTGTCGCATGGCTCATCATCATGTGGTCACTTTGTGGGATATGGGAATAACTGTATTAACCACCTCCTCCTGAGAGCTCTTGTGCTGGGGCATACTTGAGAGGACATCAGCCAGAATGTTTTTTCATATAGGGAGGTATTTCAAGGTGACGTTAAACTAGTTAAAGCAGTGTGGTCATTGAACCTGCTTCAGTGAGAGTTTGCAAGGAGTTCTAAGTGCCTCCAAATTTTTATGGTCAATGCACACTTTGAATGGTATGTTACTCCCTTCCAGGAAGTGGTGCCCGGTCAATAGTGCCCACTGGACCAAAAAAATCCTCCTTTTCCCATACATCCCAGGGTCTCTCCATGTCAGTGAGTTTTTGAGAGGTGTAGGCGCATGGTTCCCCTACTCATTCCTTTGTCAGAGAATGGCCCCTATGGATCATGAAGGGTTCCTCGGGATCAGGGTGCTTCAGGGCCTGTTCCTTTGCAAATAACCTTTTCAGAGATTCAAATGCCTGTTGGCATTCCATCATCCATTGGAGCAGCTGGCTTGGCCAGAGTATAGCCATGGTTTTCTGTTTTCAGCAGCTCTGTGATTGGCAAGGCTATTCTCACAATTGATGGGATGAATTTCCTTAGAAGTTAGCAAACCCCAAAAAGCTTTGTAGTTGTTTACAGGTTCTAAAATGGCTTTCACTTTCCATGGATCCATTTCCATCCCTTAATTGCTCTGGGCCCTCTACTCCCATCCTCTGCAGAGGTCTTTGCATGACTCGGTCATGCGTGGGAGGAAAGGCCCCACCCTCAATTTCTTGTTTCTCCCTCCCCACCATATTTTTGGGCCACACTTGTCAAACCAGGCTAGTCCGATGATCACAGCTTATGTGAACTTCGGGACAATCATGAATGGATCATCTCTCAGTGCTCACCTATCTCCAGCCTCACAGGTTCAGTCAAATGGGTTACTGGCGGCCCTCCTATTAGTGAGCCATCGACTTGTTCAAACCTCATGGCCTTGGATAGCCTCCTCATTCTGGATTCCCAGCCTCAGCACTGTGGGTAGGCTTATTAAGCATTGTGGGTAGGCTTATTAAGCGTTGGATGCTATTAGGGCCTCAAACTCCTCCTGAGCTCCCAATCCCCTTGCGATCCCACAAGGATCGCGAAAGGATGGATGGCTCTACTCACCATCGGGTCTCTTTCTCCCTCATCCTTGCTGTCATACGAGGTGGGAGACTGGTCTCTCTCAGCCAGAGTTCCCTCCCCCTCGAGTGGGGAAGAGGGGACCTAGACAGCCTAGTGTCTCAAGCTGGACTGCTCTGGTGGCTTCCATGATTATTTTTTCAGCTTTGTCAGCTTCACTCCCCCCCCCCTTTCTGGTGCCCTCTCTTGTTGATAGAGCTTGTTATAATATTTCTCAATTATTTTTTTCTTTTCTCCATTTGAGTGTTGTAGATTCCCTTCTTCATCAACCAATTGGCTTATCAGCTTTTGTTCTCTCTCCTTTTTCAACTTGTAAGCCAGCCAACGTCCTGATTTATTTGCATTTTCAAAGAAGTTTTGTTTTGCCAATTTTGTTTTGTTTGCCAGATCCTCATTTTCTATCAAGTTCAGTTTATGTCTTTGCAGTTCCAAAGTATTTTTTACTTTTTTATTTTGTGGGTTTTTCTGCAGCTCTGTCTCCAAACTTTTATATTCTAATTCCAGCTTCTTTTGCATTTGTCTATTCTGTCTATTCTTTTTCCCTATGTATGTCATTGTGAGGCCTCTAATATATGCTTTACAAGTGTCCCATACATTCTGTAATGATGTGTCTTCCTTTCCTGTAATGATGTGTCTTCCTTACATCCCTTCGGCCGATTCGCTCTCACAGGGAGGGACTCCTCCGGGTGCCGTCCACTAGGCAGTGCCAGCGGGCAGTGCTCAGGAGCAGGGCCTTCTCTGTGATGGGCCTGACCCTCTGGAATGACCCCCCCCCCCCCGATATCAGAATAACCACCGATCTCTGCTCCTTCCGTAAGAAGCTTAAGACCCACCTGTTCAATTTAGCTGGCCTGGCCTAATCGCAGTTTAGTCCCTCAAGTCTGTATTTTAAATTTTTAGGGGTGGGTTTTTAGGTTGTTTTTAATTTTTATCACATTGTACAGCCTATTGTTTAATTCGATTTTATGGGAATTTAAGGGTATTTATTTTTTGTATACGGTTTTTATTGAGATGTCTGTACACCGCCCCGAGTCCCTTCGGGGAGAGGGGGCGGTCTATAAATCTAATAAAACTTAAACTTAAAACTTAAACTTATTTTCCTGGAAGAAATACATCAGGTCTTTTTCCCATATATTGCTGGAAGCTTTTTTCATTTAATATTCTTGAGTTTAAAGTCCATCTCCCCTTTTTCCTCTGTCCCTTCCAAGTCATTGTTATTGGGTTATGATCCACCCATGGGCTTATGTCTATGTCTATCTTAAGTGTTTTGAGTATTAACTCTGTTGACATCCATATCATATCTATTCTTGAGTAGGATAAATGTCTGTTTGAATAGAAAGTATATTGTCTTTCTTTCGGGTGTCTTATCCTTCAAACATCTTGCAGATTTAATCCTTCCATTTTGGGTAGGATTTTCCTTGGCTTCTTATTCATCTTTGTAAATTTGTGGTCTATTCCATTATTTACAATTGTGTTAAATCTCCTAGTATACATATATCTTCATATTCATATTGTATTATCTTTTTGTGTAGTTTCCCAAAAAATTCTTCTTGTTTATCATTTGGAGCGTATATTGGCACTAATAATATCTTTCTCAAATTCATCCTTATCTCCACCATCAGTATTCTCCCCTCCCCATCTTCAGAAATTATATGATTGAATTGTCTTTCTAATGTATAGCACTATTCCCTTTTTACTTTGGTCAGCTAGAGTTGTGTATAAGTTACCTAGTTTTACTTGTTCCAAAAATTTCCTGTGTTTCTTTCTAATATGTACTTCCTGTAAGCATATAATCCTTCAATTTCTCTAATTTGTTGAATATTCTTTTTCTTTTTGTCGTCGAGTTTACTCTATTTATATTTATTGAGATTACTTTTATTTCTTTCCCCATGTCATTGGTTTATAGGTTTAGTTGATCTAGTTGTTCTTAACTCCCTCTGCTTCTTTATCTCTTTGGCCCTTGCTCCCTCTCTTATCGCTTTCTCTTCCTGTTCTTTCTCGATTTTCCCTTCATCTTTCCCCTTAGCTTCTTGGCATTTGTCTCCTCCCTCTTCTCTTACTAGCATTGCTTCCTGTGCTGCTATATGTTGGTCATTAAATACTTCTGCTTTCTCTAGTGTATCTAATCTGTACCTTTGTGCTTGCCAGTTAACCAAAGTCCCTTCTGGAACCAGCCATCTAAAACTCACCCCTTTCTTAATCAGACTCTTAGTCAGGAAGTGGCATTCTTTTCTTATTTCCCTAACCTTCTTTGGTAGTTGTTTCAATACCACTATCTCTCTAGACTTGTATTTAATTGTAGTCCTTCTTGTTGCTTGTAATACTTCATTTTTAAAAGTTTTTTTAAAATAATTCTTACAACTACCTCTCTAGGCAGGTTGTTTCTCATTGCATATCTTCTAGGTACTCTAAATGTTTCATCCATTCCACCTAAAATATATTCCTTACTCATTTCTGTGGCCCCTAAAAGAATTTCTGCGATCTTCTCTGCTAAGTACTCTCCTTTCTCCTCTTCGATGTTCTGAAATCTTAGGTAAAATTCGGATAGATCCATTTCCCAGAATATGATAGATTCCTCTTGCTTTCTGTCAATTGTTAGCACTCTATGATCCATCTCCTCCACTTTTTTCTCTGTTATTTCTGCTCTTTCTTCCACCTTCCATAATCTCTGTTTGTTTGTCCCCATTTCCTTAACTTCCTTCAATTCATCTTCCATGTTACCCACTTTCTTTTCTACTATGTTTACTTGCTCTTTAAGATCCTTAAGATCCATGTATATGGCTTGCAACATACTTTTTAACTCTAAGGTAGTTTTATCTTGTTGCGTTGTTGTTCCTGTTACTTTCTGTGTTGCTGAACCGGGTGGTGTAGCCGTTGCAGACGCATATGATGTTATTTTCTTCATCTTGGTATTTGATTCTGACATTGTTGTAATTAAGTTGTAGTCAAATTTTATAATCCAAAGGGTGGATTAGTAAATTAATTGTAATCCTGAGGCCGTCCACAGCAGTTCAAACACCAGCCTCCAATATGCCAATCCCTGTTCTTGGACCCAGTCTTCAGGTTCTTGCTACCTTAATCCATTCATTTTATAATGCCAATGTGCAATAATAAAAGGAAGCAAGGAAACAAGCGAAAAGAGTGTTGGTTAAAAAAAAGAAAAAAAGGCACTCACCCCAACCAAAGAGACAAAACCCCCCACAAGATTAATTCCACAATGATAATCCACACTTCATTGCAAAGAGAGGAGAAAAAAGCAGGGTGTGAAAAAATGAAGGGAAAATAAAAATTTGGGTAAGCAAAAAAGGACCCAAAATAGTCAAGTAAAAAGGAAAAGGGAAAAAAGAATGAAAAGAAAAAAGAACCTTTAGTATAGATTGTCTATTGTGAGGAAGGGGCTTCCCCTGATTGCCGCTTCCTCCCGCATCTTTGTAAGGTTGGGTTTTCCTGACTGCACTTTTGGCTCTTCGATGATCAGTGGGACAGTGTTGCTTGCATGGGCTCCTGCTTGCATTGACACTGGCTCCTCCAATGGCTTACCGGTGGCCTCTTTCCCCTTCTTCTGAGCCATCTCTTCCTGAGGATTTCCCTTCCCCCTGAATTGATCGGGGTGGAGGCTCATGAGTCCTGAAGGTTTGATGAGTTTTAGGTGGGTTGGTTTAATGTCATGGTTCTGAGTAATGCTCCCAACCAATTCAAGACTCTGAGGCCTTGGCTTCCTCAAAAATCTGGTTTATTGGGTACATCATATTGACACAGTCAGCGGTGAAACTAACACTGAATAATTCCCATATTTTTGATATAATTAAAGAATAGATACAGTCCACCCCTCCCCTTGTGCCACAGGTCACTTTAGCCAACCAAGAGGTGATGAACTTCTCAGCACTCCCTCCTGCCATTGCTAGGGCATGTTGATCTAGTCTTGGTTCTCAGGAGCCTTATTGTTGTTATGTCTGGCCAATTGGAGGAAAACATTCTACATTTCATAAATGCCTCCCCCCCCCACACACACACATAAGTATGGCAACTAAAAAATGAAGCAAGAAAAATATGGCTTCAAGTAGAGTCATTTGGAGAGTTGACACTAACATTTTTTCTTGACAAATTAAAAAAAAAAGGTTACAAATATGTTTCACAGTTAAATGAAGTGTTTCCTTGACATGGCAACATAATAATCTGGGCTCTTTTGCTAGTTGGTTTTGGTTTGTTGATTAAGATAGTGACGGGATGCCAGAAATTCTTGTGATGACATTCTCAGATATTATCTTGAGATAATATTCCCATATTTATGTAACATCATCATAACAGAGCCAGGCTGGCACGGTGGTTAACGCATCAGACAAGAAACTGGGAGAACATTGTGAATTCTACTCCCATCTTAGGCACGAAGCCAGCAGTGTGAGTTTGGGCTAATCATTCCCTCCGAACCCTGGGAAGGAGGCAATGCAAACTATGTCTTGAAAGACCTTGGCAAATGTATGGACTAGTCCAGGAGGTTGCCAAGAGTAAAAAACAAAACAAAACAAGGGACACACAGTGACAAGGGTAGGGCAGTTGCTGTCTCTTGTAAGTTTGAGCTCTTCAAAAAATTTAAGTATTTCTTCTCCAGAGTTTTGGATCATCTGTGGAGAGAACCCTGCATCTCTGAGTTTTTCCTTTCCATGGTTTTTCAATTCTGCATATTTTTAACAGACAAAACATCTCTCTTTTCCTACATATATTGTTTCAATTTACCACTGCTACAAAACAAACAATGCATCTCTGCCATAACAGTAATTATTCACCATGCAAAATAAATAAAATGCAATTCATTAACTGATTGCTGTCCAAAACTGATGAATCTTTACGGATTAGAAATGTCTGTTTCCAGCTTTAGTTATAGGATGTACTTCAAAGTTCTGGAAATTATTGAGCTATGTGTGCAATTAAACTGTCAGAAATAACATTAAAGCAATAGCAGTTACTTACTGTTACATAGAATATTAACTGGTTTGATGGGCATAATATGAGATCTGTGTGTTTATGTGTGCATAGCTGAATAAGGGCAGGAGAATATTAAAAAGTGAAAAGATATTAAAATTGTGGTTATTACTCCCTCTAGTGCCAATCTCATTGAAGGATATTTTTGAATTTCAGTTGTGTTAACAATTGAGTATTAACTGCAGGCTAAACAGATACACACCGGAGATCTTGCTTCAATAGAGAATATTTGCAAAAATGGATTTAGAGAGAATCAGTGTCTTCATTTTCTACCTGCCCTTGCATATGGCTGAAATAAGGAGAAAGGAAATGTTCATTGGGAATTATGACATACTGTGAACATATAAGACAGCTAATCATCTTCAGTGTGTAAATGAAGACTCAATCATCCAGGCCAAAACTATTTTAAAAAGTTAAATCATGGCAACTGCACTGAAGTTTATTAAAACTGAGACGTTTCGTTATTCCTCCAAGTAACTTCTTCAATCTAAATGAAATTTTTGGGTAGGCATAATCAAAAATCATTGGAATGTACTAACTCTTACCATACCGACTTCAGGGATATCTTCAGTGGTGGGATTCATATAATTTAACAACTGGTTCTCTGCCCTAAGGACTGGCTGGGTAGGTGTGGCTGGGTGGTCATGTGACTGGGTGGGCGTGGCCAACCCAACATCACTCAGGTTGAGGGCACCTCTCCTTGCCCCTCCCCTGCAGCCACTCCTCACCTCGCCTGACTTCTCCTCGCAGGGTTGCTCACCTGACCTTTGAAGTAAGCAGAACAAGCACTTTGCCACCATTTGGGCTCTTTTCCCCTTAGCCTTAATTAGGGCTGGGGATGGCTAGAGTCATGACTGGACTCCTGGCACAATGCCTCATCCGCTCAGACGAACGGAGCCTGGGCATCTTCCTCCTCGCTTCCACTGGCAGCCTCTCATAAGAGAAAGGCCAGTGCCGAAGGCCAGAAAAACTAGGAAGTGCTTTGCTGTGTTGCCTGCTGCTGCACATGAAAGACGCTCTGAGCAGCTGCTTTCTGCATTTAATTTTTGGGGCACCCCGGTGAGGGCAGCCTGCCACATCCAGGCCTGGCTGCATCCTCTGAGCAGCAATCTCAGCCCCGGCTGCCACCACCTAGCAAGCCAGCCAGGCTAGCCCGAGCCCACCAGGTGCTCCTAGCCACTGGCAGGGACCTTCTGCCACCTCCTGCTGCTTTCTGCATTTAACTTTGGGGCCACTTGGGCAAAGGCAGTCTGCCACATCCAGGCCCAGCTGTATCCCCCGAGCAACAATCCCAGCCTTGGGCACTGCCAATGCTACCTTGCAAGCCAGACAGCCTAGCCCTAGCCTGAGCCCACTGGGTGCTCCTAACCAGTCTCCCAGGGACTGTGCATGAAAGGACAATTGCCCCCAGCCCTGTGTTGCCCAGTGAGGCTGTTGGGCAAGGCCAGTTGGTGAGGACTATGCATCCAACAAAGGGGCCAGGTGAGGGGCTTCCTCCCCTCTCTCTTTTGTGCATATTTACAAAGAAAGGGCTGGGAACTTCAAGCCAGGTGTGCCCTATAGCCCCCGCCTCACCCACCCCTGCTGGCAGCTCTGGGCTGGACAGAGGTTCAGCTTTCCTGGCTGGCCACAACCCCCGATCCCCACCTGCCCTTCCCTTATTCCCATGGCTGGTGGCAGAGAGGAAAGCAAGCTAGGGCCAAGCTGCCATCTTTCAGCCCTCTCCACCAGCCCACATCTTGCCCCCCCCGCCCAGACTCTCCGCAGCTACTGGGTCTTACCTGCTGCAGCTGCCTGTGGGCAGGGGTCAGCCAGGAACTGTGAGGCTGCACCACCTGCATCATCCCTCCACCAGTTGGCCCTCCTCCACCAGCCTACCCACTCAGGGTGGATTGTGGGAATGCCTGGCCTCTTAGCTGCCCACTCACCTGGGGAGGAGGCACCTTGTTCCAGATTCATAGTAAAGAACTACAGAGGGGTTGGATGTAAATATTAGACCACGCGGAGAGAGCTTTGGCACTTGGCTGCTTTGCATAGGCTACTTGGAGCTGTCTTTTGTTCATAGGTGGGTGGCAAAGCACCTCCTAGATTTTCTAGGCTTTGGCCCAAACCTTTTTCTTACAAGAGGCTGCAGGTGGAAGTGAAGAGGAAGATGCTTGAGCTCTGTTCATCCGAGGGAAGGCAGCGTTGCTTCTGGGAATCCAGCTATGACTCTAGCCATCCTCAGCCCTAATTAGGGCCATGGGGGAAGAGCCCGAATAGTGACAAAGAGCCTGTTGTGCTTATTTTGAAGGCCAGGTGAGCTGCCCTGTGAGGAGCAGCTGGGAGGGAAGGGACAAGTCACGTTATCCAGCTGGTTTGCCAAAACTACACAGAAAGTTAGCTACTGGTTGTGGCAAATTGGTGTGAACCAGCTGAATCCAACCACTGGATTTCTTCCCAAAATGAAATGCAACATGTAAATGAATCATCCAGGCCAAACCCTAAAATGGTTTCAGATATGACAGTAATAACTCCTAAGAAGTCTCTGATCTTTGTGCCCATTGATAAGATTGGATCATAAGATATGGTAATATAGCATTGTGGTGCTATCCTGCTTAGTTTGTGATACCTTATTAGACAGCAAAACTCATGTCTATGATCTAGGAAGAAGAGAGTGCCGTTTAGCAGGAAAAGAATGGCATTGTTGCACTGAGAAAGCCAGTTGGGTTTAGTGGCTAAGGCACCAAGTTAGAAAACAGGAGATTGTGAGTTAACCTTAAAAGCCAATTGGGTAACTTTGGGCTACTCTTAGTCTATATTTCACAGGTTTATTGTTATGGGGAAGATAGAAGAAGGAGTATTATGTATGTCTGCCATCTTGAGTTGTTTATAAAAATAATTAAGGCAGGATACAAATAAATATAAATAAACAGCCAAACAATAGTAATACCTTATTATTAAAAAACCTAATATTTCTCGATGTTCAAGAAACATTTTTGCTCCCTGACTATATTTAAAAATCAAATCAGGGAGCAGCATTTAAAATCAGAAATATTTTCATACTTTCTTATTTGTAGTACATCCAACTAAAATTTGCAAATAAAATCACACTCAGTGGCAATCTTCACATTTTCACTTGACTCATCTAGAAATCCACTTCTCTTTGCTGACCCTGTTCCCTTGTCTTTAAGTATCATGGATATAGCAATTCCGTAATAAACAAGTGTGGCTTTTCAGAAGAATACTAACTCAAAACTGTCATGTCCATGAAATCTTCCTTTGAAAAAGAATATATATTATTTATTTGCATGTATCCACTTAATGCATTTTATTACAATTGCAATCATGACTAAGGAAGTAGTTGGCATTTTTTGACCAGCAGAGAAGCTTCCCCTCCACACTGTCCCTGGCCACAAGCTTGCTTGCCTTGCTTCACCACCACGGCTGCATCCCATGTGGCACCAGAGAGCTGAATGGCTGTGCTGGCTGGAAGAACCTTCTCCCCTGGCCAGGAAACTGTATGGCTGTGCTGGCTGGGAGAACACTCTCCCACTGGCCAGGAAGCCGCATGGCTGTGCTTGCTAGGAGAACAAATTCCCCAAGGATTTCTTTGCCTACCTGATTTCCAGTTCCTTTGCATTTCTTGCCATCGTGTGCAGGGAAATGAAAGTTTGTGGGGCTAAAAAAAATTCACTCAATCAATTCCAACTTCTCATGAAAGACAAAGATCTCAAAAAAATTACAATTGTCCCTTATAGGAAGGATAGCTGCCATCAAAATGAACATTTTACCAAGAATATTGTTCATTTCAGCATCCATCACATCAGAGATCAGCTGATTCTGCCTGCTGGTAAGTGGGGTTTTTTTTCCTTATGCTTTTAATGTTTTTTTTTAAAAGATATTTTATTGTTCATTTTTTCAGGAAATTTGGTTGTTTTTAGGAAACTTTTTTTTTAATTACTGTTTTTAGGATATTGTTTTTTACAGAAATTTTATTGTTTTTAGGATTTTTTTTAATTTATTGTTTCAGGAAATGTTCTTTGAAAGAAATTTTATTGTTTCTAGGAAATGTTTTATTTGTGATGCAATATGTTACTTTTAAGCATGCATGTTGGTGCATGGTTTGCGAGCTTTTGTGTGTTTTTGTAGTGAGTGTGAATCACTACAGAAATAAACACACATAGTCTCGCAAAGTTGCCTTGCACCAAACTGCTCATATAAAAGCAGCCATTTTGAGCCAGCACCAGCAGCACCAGTACCACCAATGCCAGCATCACCAGCACTAGCAGGTGGACCACCACCACCAGCACCACCACCACCAGCACTACAAGCATGACCACTTCCACCACTTGAAGTTGGAGAAAGCAGCAAGTCCATCTCCTCCACTGAAAGTTTTCCCAATCTTCCTGTCTGCTGGAATTTGCAGCAATACATACACTTCCAGGAGAAGTATGATGGACTGGCAGTGTCTGACAAAAAGTTAGGTTGTGAGTACTGTGTGAAACATGGGTTCTCATTAGAGAAAGATGTTCAACGTTTCCAGAGAATGGAAAAATTTCCAGATTAAGGCAGCAGGGACAAATAAGGAGAATCAGCAAGCATCTCTCATAAAAAAATGAAGGAACATTTTCAATCAAAATTACACACCATTTATAGAGAGAACATTAAACAAAGGGAACAGGATGCTTTAACAAAATCCGTAGATAAGTCAACTGGAAAACATTTATCCACTACTAGCACAATATTTTTTACAGTTTACAATCTGGCACAAAGATGTAAACTATTCTCAGACATTGAAGGGCAGGTATATTTGCTAACTGCAATTGGAGTAGATCTGGGACTAGGATTGCATTCATGGAGATCCGCAGTGAATTTAGTTGATTTCATTGCAAAAGAAATTAAAACCACCATGTTTTCCAGCATTATTGCAAAGAAGCTGAAAGTGTGTTTGAACATTGATGAAGCCTCAACGCTATCAGTGAAAGCAGTTGTGATAGTTTTTGTTAAAATTGAGGATTCAGAATGCCCAACAACCATTTTTGTTGAGCTGGTGGAATTGGAGAAACAAGATGTGGAGACCATATGTTCTGCAGTGATGGGAAGCTTACATAAAGTTGGGTTTAACCACGGATAATCTGCAAAAGCATTTAAACGCATTCTGCTCTGATGCTGTCAGCATTATGCTTGAGAGAAAATCTGGAGTGAGCACCAGAATACATTGTAATCTGGCACTGTTTGAACCATCGCCTCCAACTTGTGCTGGATGACTCCATAAAGGACATCAAGCAACTTAACCACTTCAAAATATTCCTTGACAAGATACACACCACTTTCCATAAATCTTGCAAGAGCCAAACAGAACTTTTCCAAATCTCCTCCCATCACCCCCAAATAAATGGAGAGTGTAAGAGAACCAATTAGGTACTGGAACAATACCTTAGATACTATATTATCAACAAGACAATTGGATTGATCTCTTACCATTTGCAGAAGTGGCATATAATAATTCAGTGCACTGGGTTTACTCCCTTTAAGCTGGCCTCAGGTCAGGACTTTGTAGCAGCCCCAAGCTACCCCTGGAGAAAGCCCCAAACCCCTCATTATTAGAGTGAATGCAACAATTGCAAAATACAATGGCCAATAGCCATTTCCATAAATCCTGCAAGAGCCAGATGGAACTTTTCCAAATCTCTGAACAACTGGGCATTGAAACCATGAAGATTGGCAGAGTTCTGGGACAAGATGGGCTGCCTATATTTTAAGGTCAACCATAGCTGGGTGGCGTGCTTATCCAGTGTGACATCAGTTTTTTCTGGGCAATGAAAGATTCCCAGGCATGGCTTCCCATCTTGAAAATTTAATTTTTTTTACTGATTTGGCCCTCATGATTGATATTCTAAATGAGATTTCTCTTCTGTCAAATGCCTTGCAGGGGAGAAACACAGACATCATCAAGGCCCAAAAAATGGTATTGTGATCTATTAAAGCATTTGAAAAGCTTAGACAGGGAAAGGACCCATATGAAAAAAGGTTGATAGAATGATAGCTTCAGAAGACTTCCAAAATATAAAATTAGTTCAAAATCTACAATTTGTTGCACTTCCTCGTGAAAATCTTTTGGAAAGCATCATCATCAATTTGAAGAAAAGGCTGATGGATTGTGAACATCTAAAACAGGTAGCCAATTGCCAGATGCAAACAAATCACAATTTCTCACATACAATATTTGGAGCTGGATTACTGGAACATTGAACATACAGTCGTTCCATGGGCAGAAGCAGAGGAAGGATTGATTGAATTTGGAGAAATGCTTAATTATGAAATTGATTTGAACGACTACAGAGATTTCTTGGAAAATATACTCAAAGATCCAAAAAACCACATAATTCCTAACAGTATCAAAAAAGCTAGAGATATTGTCAGGACAATTGCTGTTAGGTCAGCAGAGGCGGAAAGGGGGAACCTGATGTTCAGAACAACGAACCCGCCTAACTGTTCCAAAATTAGTAATTTGATGACAATAAGAGTTATTGGCATGTCTATAAAAAGATAGGATCCAATTCCTTCAGTCAAAAAGTGGCTCAGAGCACACCATAACACGGCCAATGATCCACAAGTAAAGAGCAAGAGAAGTGCAACTGAGGAGGCTGGAAATGAAAGAACAATGTGGAAACATCTTCAACCACAAAACCAATGACACAAGTAAGTACTTGAGTGTATCGCTTTCATTGTGTTATTCTTATGTAAGGTGTAAGTGCATGCAATTAAAGTCTTCCTTTCTGTGTCTCTTCTTTGTGTCTCATTCATTGGAGCAAGGTGGTCAGTTGGTGGTGTTGAAGACCAGCAGGACAGTCATCTTTCCTCTGTAAGTAGCTGTTTTATTGTTTTGTGTACTATTTTATTCTTATTTAAGTAGTAAGTGCACAAAATAATAAAAAAATTTGTAGGTCATTTATTGGGGCAAAGAATTCAGTGAGATCGACTTGGCCATTCCTACCCGGTCACATGACTGTGACTCCCACCCAGTCAGATGACCACCAAGCAATGCCCATCTGGTCACATGACTGCCAAGCCACTCCCAGCCAGTCACATGACTGCCAAGCCACTCCCAGCCAGTCACATGACTGCCAAGCCACATCCACAAAATAGGCCACGCCCATAGAATAGGTAGTAAAAAAAATTGAAACCCAACCCCTGGATCTAATCCCCTTCCAAGAAAATGCTTCTACCAGTATGATGTCATAGGAGACAGGCCAGTCCTCATTGGTACAAGGCCAAGCAGAATTTATAAGCCTCTCAAATTAGAATCCACAGACCCTTTTAGAGTAATGAATATATCCCTATGCAATGAAACAGGGAGGCTAGACCTTTTTATATAAAATATAAAAATAAAAAGGAAGATTGCATATTAAAATGAAAAAGTACTAATCTTAGCCAAAGTTGATTGGTTTCTATAAATACTTTATTGCTTTTGCTTCTTACAGCTTTGTTTGGTTTAAAACACTTCTGAGGTTTGTATCATTCAAATTCTGCTAATCTTTTCTGTTTCACTGGTTAAAGCATTTGGCCAAATAAGTATAATAAATTAAATAAAAACATGAAAATATATGTATAGAAAAGCATGCTGATTAAAAGACAATTTGGAAAGCTTTCTTTTGTATGCCATTATTGTAGTCTTTAAATACAAAATAAAAAGAAATATAAGAATTTGAAAAATGTAAGCTCAATGGATTAAATGATAAGGGAGCAGGAAAAATAATGTGGAAAAGTTTGATTGAAAAGGCAAACTAATATTATAAATAAAATTTGTTTTTATTTGCTCATTTAAAGTCTCTTTTCCTTATTTTAAATATTATATTGGAATTTTCAAAGGGGATATTAGTTACTACAAAAATATGCAGAAAAAAAGATTACCACAGATGCTGGGATAAAATCTTGCAAATAATTCATCATACTACGTAGAAGAGCTCTTTTAGCATTGACAATGCTGAGGAGTTGGGTTTTTTATTTTTTATTAATATAAATAGAAAGAACAACATGTTCAAACTCCATATAAACAGAGTGTTGTCTGGTTACAATTCTTTTGAGTAATGTTCATCATAGAAATAATAATAGTATTCTCTAATAGTAATCTCATAATGACAGTGCTTTTCCCTCATAACATTAATACATATTTATTGTTAATACTAATCAAAATTAATAAGTTACAGGATCAAGTCTAATAATAGAATTAATCTTTCTCTTGTAATTTTAGAAGTTCTAACTCCTGTTCCTCTTATTTAATCATCGATAAAACAGATCCCATACCTCAAAATATTCAATGCCTTCCTTTTCTTGAATTTCAAATGTTAGTTTATTCATTTCTGTACATTCTAAAATTTTTGTTATTATCTTTTCCTCTGTGGGGATCTCCTCGCCCTTCCAATTTGTGCTAACACAATTCTGGTTGCTGTTAACACATATATTATTAAATATACATTCGTATCTTTGTATTTCGTATGATGCCCAACAGAAATATTTCTTGTTTTAAATCTACATGTTCCTTTATCATTTTTTCTAGCAAGGTGTGTATTTTGGTCCAGTATTTTTTTACTTTCAGACATGTCCACCACATGTAATAATACAAACCCGGGGTTTGATTGCACTTCCAACACTTGGCAGAAATATTCTTAAATTTTCTAGCTAATCTTCCTGGGGGGAAGTGTCATCTATAAATTATTTAGTATACATCTTTTTTATATGGAGTGGATATTGTCAATTTATAGTTTCTGTCCCACAACTTTTTTTATTTGTCCAATTCTATCGAACACCCAAAATTAGCCCATGCTATCATGGTTTCTTTTACTTGCTCCTCTTTCATTCTAATAGTCAATAAATAATTATAGATATTTTTTAATCAGTTTCTCCTCCGGTCCTATTAAGATTTGGTTCAATTCTGTTGGTTCTTTATAAAAACCATATGTTTTAACATCTTTATAATATCTAGATTGTATCTGTACATGCGGTCACCATGCTAAATTTATCCCTTGGCTATTCAATTCCTGTTTGTTTTTCAATTCCCCCTTCTCATTTAAAATATCTTTGTATCTTACAATTTTTCCCATATCCATCACATTTGGGTGTATTAGTGCCTCCATCATGGAGAGCCAGGCTGGTATTTTTAAATCGTGTTTTTCCTTGATTTTTGCCCAAATTGAGAGCAGAGCATTTCTAATGTAGTGTCCCTTAAAGTATTTGTGTGTTTTGTGCTTCTCGTACCATAGAAAGGCATGCTGCCCCAGTTGTAAATCGTGTCCCTCTGGTACAAGTAATCGTCTATGTCTCCGAGTTATCCATTCCTTTAGCCAAGTAAGGACAGAGGCTTTATAATATAGTTCCCAATTTGGCAGCCCCAAACCTTCGCTATTGGTAGTCTTGCATTAATTTTAGCCTAATTCTTGCCTTTCTACCTTGCCATATACATTTGATTACCATTCTATTTAGTTCCTTGAAATATTTCCTTTCTACCTTTATTGGTATTGTTTGGCACAGGTATAACAGTCTTGGTAAGATATTCTTTTTGATCGTGGCTATTCTTCCTAACAGTGAAGAACAATTGCATGTTTTTTCATTTTTCCAGATTCAGTTTGATTTGCTGTGTTAATTTTAAGTAATTGTCTTCTTTTATGATTACGCATCTCACTAATAGGTGGATTCCCAAGTATTTTACTTTTTTTACTCTCTGAATGTCTCTTTTCCATTAAATGTTTTTTTCTGTTGCTTTGTAAGATTCTTAACTAGAATTTTAGTTTTCTCTTTGTTTATTTTCAAACCTGCAATGTCACCATAGTCTTCTATTTTCTTTATTAGTTTGGGTCCCGTTTCTAGCGGTTCTTCTATGATAAAAATCAAATAATCTGCAAAGACTTGTAGTTTGTATTTTTCTTTTTATCTCCATGCCTTTTATTTCTATATCTTGACTGATATTTCTATTTAAGACTTCCAGAGTCAAAATAAATAATAAGAGAGAGAATGTGCACCTGTCAGTGTTCCAAATACAATGCATGAAATCAATCGGGGACCAAGGCAGAATCATCCTTAAAGTTCCAATTTAATCATACAGGCATGTTGGCAACGTACTGTGGAATTCCAACTCTGATCTTCTTCCTGGAATTCCACCCAGTTGAAAGTTCATTATCTATCCCCCACCCCATAATCCATCACATGTTCCAATCATCCTCTTCCACGCTGGGATCTACACCCCTCTGCTTCCGGTCAGGTGTCGAGGTGCGGAGACAAAAGATGACTTGAGCTTCTAGAAAAGAATGACAACAAAACATTCCACAATCCTACTCCTTTCTATTCCCCCCTCCCAACTACTACACTAATGAAACAGCATAGGAAATTATAAGAAAGTGTGGCAGGCCAAAGATCCTAAAAGGAACATAATTACAGGCCTGACAGCACCCTTGTCTTGTGCTTCTTTTAATATTAATATTCTCTGTTATGTCCCCCTTTACAAACACTTTTGCAGTCTGCTTAGTGTATATTGCCTTGATCATATTAATAATTTTCCCCAAATTCCATATATTTTAGTTGCAGTATTATGAATCACCAGTTTACATTGTCAAATGCTTTCTGGGCATCTAGAAACATCAATGCCATTTATCTTTCTGGATGTGCTTCATAATATTCCAGTGTATTCAAAATTATTCTCATGTTGCTTTTAATTTGTCTAATCAGCAGGAAAACATTCTGGTCTAAGTGTATAAATTCATTCAGGAATCTCTTCAATCTTTCAGCTATTATTGATGTATAGATTTTATAGTACACATTTGGAAATGAGATGGGTCCATAGTTTTTGATCTGCGATACGTCTGCATTTTCTTTTGGTATGAGGGTGATATTTGCTTCCATCCAGGATTTCGATATTTTAGCTTCTAACAAGACTTCATTGTAAACTTCCAGCAGTAACAGTCCCAAGGAATCTTGTAGTTGTTTATAGAATTCTGCTGATAGGCCATCTGGTCCTGGTGTTTTATTCTTCTTCTGTCTCTTAATTGCCTCAGTTAATTCAAACATTGTTATCCTTTCATTTAATGTAGCATTTATTTCTTCAGGGACTTTAGGCAATCTGGCCTCTTCTAGGTATCATTTTATTTTTTCCTCAAATAGTTCCTCTTGGTCGTACAGATTTTCATAATAGTTTTGTTATTGTAATGTACCTCTCTTGTCTATCAAGCTTTGTATCTGTTCTTTTCTTTTTCTTTTTTTAGTTTGTATGCCAGCCATCTTTCTGGTTTATTAGCATTTTTGAAGAAGTTTTGTTTTATACTCTTAATTTTGCATACTATTTCTCCTTTTTCAAGTAGCCCCACTTTGTGTTTTATTATTTCCACTTGATTTCTGAGCTTCTTTTGTTGTGGCTTTTTCTGTCATTCCAGTTCTAACCTTTTGTACTCTCCCTCCAGTGTTTTTGGTGTGGCTTCTTTTCTTTATTTTTCCTTCCTATATAGGAAATAGATAATCCTCAGAAATATGCCTTTGCTGTGTCCCATATATTTTGTAATAAGTGTCTTCCTTTCTATTTTCTTTGAGGAAAAATGTCATTTGTTTTCTATTGTTTGTATGAATTCCTTGTTTTTAATATGTATTGATTCAACATCCATCTCACTTTTTTCTTATATTCTTTCCATTTAATGCTGACTGAGTTGTGGTCTGCCCATATATTTGGTTCTATTTTATTTCTTGTATATTAGTACTTAGTTCTGGTGTCATCCATGCCATGTCTATCCTTGATGGCTATTTGAGTAGTATGTATATTGCTTTTTCTCCGGATTTCTTTCTAGCCATATATCTTGAATGTTCATTTCCTCCACCAGTTTAAAGAAAGACTTTGTTAGGGTTTTCCTTGCGTTTTTATAAGACCACCTCCTTTTCTTTTGTTGTGTCAGCAAAAAATATAGTTTCCCAATTTTGGGGTACTCTAAGGGTCTTTTGATGTGTATCGCTTGTAAGCAAATTATGTCTAAGTCCATTTTTTGCAGTTTTGTAAAGACTCTTCTCTTCATGGGAGAATTTAATCCATTTATTTTTATAAAATAAATTAATTAATAAATAAGTTAATTGATAGTAAGTTTGTTTCCTCTTTCATTGTGTCACTTGTAACTGGGTTTTGCCTTTCTGGTTGCTCTTGTTTCTCTCTGTACCTTTGTTCTTAGTCCTTCTCATTCTACTCTTTTGTTCAACTTCACTTCCTTTTTGTTGCTTAGTCATCTGTAATAATTCCTCTTATCTTCTATTTTCTACTTCATTGCTTCCTGTTTGTTGCTCCTGTGGCTTAAATAATAGTCATAGAATTCATATGCACTATCTAGAGAGTTCAGTCTATGTCTTCTCAGTTTCCACGACATCTGGAGGAGAATGATTATCTAGACCCGCGCCAGTCCGGCTTTCGCCCTGGGCACAGCACTGAGACGGCCTTGGTCGCGTTGGTAGATGATCTCTGGAGGGCCAGAGATAGGGGCTGTTCCTCTATCCTGGTCCTATTAGACCTCTCGGCGGCTTTTGATACCATCGACCATGGTATCCTGTTGCACCGACTGGAGGGGTTGGGGATCCGGGGCACCGTCTTGCGGTGGTTCGGCTCCTACCTCTCCGGCAGGATGCAACGTGTGTTGGCAGGAGAGCAGAGGTCGACCCTAAGCCCCCTCATCTGTGGGGTGCCACAGGGGTCGGTCCTCTCGCCACTCCTGTTCAACACATACATGAAGCCGCTGGGTGAGATCATCCGTGGTTTTGGGGCGGGATACCACCTGTACGCTGATGATACTCAGCTGTACATTTCCACCCCGAACCACCCCAACGAGGCTGTCGAAGTGATGTCCCGGTGTGTGGAAGCCGTACGGGTCTGGATGGATGACAACCGACTCAGGCTCAACCCTTCCAAGACGGAGTGGCTGTGGGTTCCGGCTCCCCGGTTCAACCAGATAATTCCATCTCTGGCCATTGGGGGCATTCAACTTGCCCCCGTGG
This sequence comes from Natrix helvetica, assembly GCF_964273705.1. Classification (NCBI taxonomy): domain Eukaryota; kingdom Metazoa; phylum Chordata; class Lepidosauria; order Squamata; family Natricidae; genus Natrix; species Natrix helvetica. The sequence continues at coordinate 54,742,476 of NC_138558.1, read as the reverse complement.
AGCGGGCGCGCAATTTGGGCGTCCTCCTGGATGCCAAGCTGTCCATGGATGAACATGTGACAGCTGTGGCCAGGGGGGCGTTCCATCAGGTTCGCCTGGTGCGCCAATTGCGCCCCCTATTGGACCAGGACGCTCTACGCACAGTCACCCATGCGCTGGTGACGTCTCACCTGGACTACTGTAACGCTCTCTACATGGGGCTTCCCTTGAAATGCACTCGGAGACTACAGTTGGTCCAGAATGCGGCCGCGCGGGTGATTATGGGGAGCACCAGGTACTCCCATGTGACACCACACCTGCGCGAGCTGCACTGGCTTCCTGTGGTCTATCGAGTGCGTTTCAAGGTTTTGATTACGATCTTTAAAGCGCTCCATGGCTCAGGACCTAGTTACCTCCGGGACCGTATTCTGCCCCATACATCCCTACGACCTATTCGCTCGCACAGAGAGGGACTTCTCCAGGTGCCGTCCACTAGACAATGCCATGGGGCGGCGCCTAGGAGCAGAGCCTTCTCTGTGGCGGGCCCAGCCCTGTGGAATGACCTCCCCCCGGATATTAGGACCACTACAGACCTCCGCTCCTTCCGTGTTAAGCTCAAGACCCACCTTTTTCAAATATCTGGCCTGGCCCAACCATAACTTCGTTACGCTCCTGAGGGGTTTTTAATTCAGCAATTTTATTTAGGGGATTTTAAACTGTGTTTTAACTGTGTTTTTAGCTGTGTTTATTGTCTTTCACTTGCAGGTCTACTCTCCTCCATGCACAAATGTAATTGTCCTTGTTTTTTTTCGTATGTATGTGTGTCCTATGTGTATTTTATCTTTTTGATTGTACGCCGCCCCGAGTCCTTCGGGAGAGGGTTGCGGCTAATCAAATAAAATTTGATTTGATTTGATTTGATTTCTATCATTCAAGTAACCAAAATTCCCTCTGGTATCAGCCATCTAAAGTTTACTTGGTGTTTGATTAACTGTCCTGTCAGAAATTGATATTGCTTCTGCAGGTCTGTAACTCTTCTGGGTACTTGCTTTAGAACCACAATCTCTCTTCCTATATATTTTAGGCTTTCCCCTTTAATTTTTTAAAAAATCTGCTCTTATTGTTTCCCCCCCCCCCCCCATAAATCTTACATGTACCTCCCTTGGGAGTTTGTTCTTTTTAGCATAGCTTGTGTGAATTCTGAACACTTCTTCTATCTCCATCCTAGTCTCGTATGTTGTTATTTGTAATGTTTGAGCCAATAGATTTAACATCAACTCAGCTATGTTTTCTTCTTTCCCTTCCTCGATATTCTGAAACCCCAGGAAGTGTTCAGCCTTTTCCATTTGTAACTGGATTACAGTTCCTTCTAGTTCTTTATTGGCCTATGTTAGTCTCTGATTTATTTTCTCTGGTTTTTTTCCCTACTTGTTCTGTTTTTTTCTTCAATTATTTTAATCTTTTCTTCATTTTTCGTTAGCATTTGTTGAAAAGTCCCCAGTTTTTTCATCCATACTTTGCCTTTTTCTCTTGATCTCTTCCATCTCAGTCCTCATCTCAACCATCTCAATCTTTATTTCATTATGGTTTTTGGATATGGCCTCTTATAGTGATTCGAGCAATGTTTGCATAACTTTTTGAATTGTATTCATTTTTTTCTTTATGGATTAAACTTTCTATTGACCTTTGGCTTGAAGGGTTTGATGTTGCTGATGATAGGGCAGATGATGGGGCAGATGATGTGCTGATCCAGTTTTTCCCCTTATAGGTTTGAATTTGACATTTTGAACTTTATCAATGTATCAGCAACTTTAGGTAAGGTGCCCCACCACCCTTCAAATTTCTCCCAAATTCTCCACTCCCTCTTGGTGCTATTTTTAATATTAACTGGTAATGCTATTTCCCCCACAATATTTTTTCCTCCCTTTCAATCCTCAACTAATTTCACTACTCAACTTTAATTTTAACTCTACATTCTACCCAGATTGTAACTAAAATGCCCAAGTAGTCTCTTCAGTATCTCTCTTAATTCACTTATTCTTCATATAGGAAATTATATTTGTAATCCTCAAGGCCCACAAAAAACCCAATAGTTGCATGTCACTCTATTCAGCAGTTCAAAAAAATCTCCACTTAACTTCAAGTTAAATCCAAATTTCATGCTGTCCAACATATTTGTAATCCACAAAGAGTCAAATGCTCTTAAGGACAAGTCTCTATATCTTCCCCATCTGTTTCTAAGTATCCAGTGTAAGCAGTTTGCAAGTGTTAATTCACAGGACAGCACCCAATTAAGTTTATCAGCTCAGTTCAGTTCCAAGGAACCCATGTCTTTTTTATTGCATCAGACTGTTCAATTGTTCAAGGTCTTCTCCCTTTGCTTGACAGGTTCCACCAGCAGGTGATGTCCTTATTCTATTTCTCCACTTTCACCCAAATCCACTTCAAACTTTCACTTCCGCAAAGTTCACTTTCCAGGATTACAACTTATACTATATATAAAAGTGTATCTTAAGTATCAATGAAGCTGGCAAAATATTCGCAAGCAAGCCACCTGGAACTCCAACCCATTAAAGGTCTATTTTTACCAAGCACTCTCTTCTCCTTCACTTGGGTCTGTCACCAGCTCGTGTATTTAGTTGCTGCAATTCTAGAGAGGTGAATAAAGACCACCTTTTCTCTTTTAGAGTCTCATTTTCAGAAAGAAGTTAATTACTGGGGTAAATTCCTCAACAGGAGTTGGAAATTAAGAATAGCTCACCCAGATCACACACGCTGTTTACCTCTCATCTCCTTTATTGCTCTTTCATTGAAGCTGTCACAGCCTGGGTCCAGCCAGCTTAAACTCCATTTTCCCCCCACATCAGGATGAAGAGTTTTCTGGGATCAAACAGTGAGTTTGCAGGCTCCCTGTGATGGATGAAACTTCCCCCTCTGTCTCCGCCACTTCTCCAAGGTGGCTTGCAATTGGACCTCCTGTCAGGTGGAATGCAATGTCTTAACATGGAGTTCCATGAAAACTTATCATTCTTGCCACAATGTCAGCTCCGCCTCTCCTGAAGAGTTGGTATTTTAAATACCAACTCTTTCTTGAAATGATTTTGATATAACACATAAATATGTATATGTTTTACAGATATATTTGTTGCATTTGTTTCCTACAAATGCAGGTTTGTTTCATAACAAACCTGCAAGGTAGGCTAAACTGTGAGATAGTGATTGGTCTCATAATCTTCCACAAGTTTCCCAGTTGAATAAGAATTGAAATTAAGGTTCAGCATAAAAGAGAATGTGTACCAATTATCTACCATATAGCCATCTGCCAGGCATCTATCAGGTAAGTGAACTGAACCATGGTTTAAGGTACTTCTGGAACTGCAGGGACTTGACCAGAAAGTTACTAGGAAACAACATTGGCTTCAAGGCAAACATAAAAAAGTCTGCCTCGGAACTTATTCTTACAGTTTTCAGGACTATGTTTTCTTCCAACATGCATTAAAGATGCCTTTCCAAAATCCATGTGATTCTTGCTTCTTTGGCTGGCTAGCTACATGGGCTCTAGAGAGAAGATTTGGAACAGGATAGAGACACTCTGACATTCCCCCCTCCCAAATTCCTCAAGTGTGACCCCAAGAGAAAGATGGCAGCAGCTCAGAAAGTTGGCAACTGTTCCATTTATTTACTATCTTGTAATGTGGCCCAGTGTGTGTTTCCCAATGCACACATACACATAGATTTACACAGAAGCAAATGGGGAAGCAGCCGCAATCACAACAGCTCACTTTTTTGTTGTTGTTGCAGAAATTACAAAGACCTCCTTAAGCCACTTTTGGTAAAGGAATTAGAAATAATTTATTTATTTAGATTATACGAAGGCTTTCATGTTGCTTCAGTTGTCAAGAATTAAATGATTTACAAGCAATCAAAGACAATGCTGTGCGAATTTCTCACATAGCAATCTATGGCATGAAAAGCTTTAGGAAAAATGGGAGCTGTTCATCCTTTTAAATAGACTTTGAAGTTGCAATCACTGTGGCTTAAAATGGAAAAAAAACATTCGCTTAAATGGATGACTAATGCCTAATAGAAGCCACCTTTTTAATGAACCATCAGGCACTCTTGCAAACAATAAGAAAAAAATAGGAGTTCAGTCCAAAGGCCTCTGATGCATCACCTATTCAAATAGTAATGATAAATATTGGTGGTTTCTTAAATACAAGAAATGGTTTCTACATTAAACATTATTTTAATTATTCAGTATTTTAGGGTGAAATTTCACAATGGAATTCTTTCATACACTTAAAGGCAAAGATATTATATCCAGATTTGTTTGCTAATAGTACAGAACTGTTCCCTTGGATAGCTTACAAAATTGCCAAAAATTCTAATTAATTTTATTTAGATCCATGAGCAGCCTAATTTAATATTTAAAATGATCAGATTGTGAATCTGCCCAAATATTTAACAGAATGAGAAAACATTTTTACCAAAAGCAGTGAAGTTGTAACTCAATGGTTATTAAATGTTATTAATACAATACATTTTTTTAAAAAATCAATAATGGTTATAAATGTTTAATCAAAGATAAATATTTCCCAAATCGCAAACATATTTCAAACTACCACCTCAAATGAATTGATTCACTGAAAAAGAATATATGTTACTCTGTATATGTGTGTGTTTCATACACAGACACATGCACCAGAGGTGGGTTGCAAATTTTTTTACTACCTGGTTTTTTACTACTCTTGTACGCGTGATGCACATGCATCAAGGAAGCAAGAATTGCATAGAATTGCATAGTAAAATATATTTAATGTTAATCTCTGTTGAACACAGAATGTTGGAAACTCTGGGATTTTTAGCATCCATTTTTAGTAAATTCAATAAGACTGAATTTCTTTAAATGAACTGAAATGTTTCCTTTTGTTTTTGCCATTTGTTCTGAGTTGCTGTTTATAAGATAAGTGCCAATTGACTTGCCTTCATTCTCCTGATTATTTATATGTATCTACTTTCCCTTCCATTCCTTCCCAGACTTGCCACAATCTCTTAGAACATTGATATATTTATTCACTATGCTTGTGGTTGGGTTTTTTTACCATTGAAATTACTGATCTCACAAGCCTGGTAATATGAAATTCTTTAATCTGATAGCGAACGTGTTGCAAAGACAGAGCCAGAAAGATGTGGGGAAGCAAAAGACATGATGCCACCATGTGTATAAGAAATATATAGTATTCATAAGATAAAGAAAGTGAAATCAAATTAATTCCCTATCTTAGGCAAAGCTCCTGTATTTGAAGAAATGCCCAATTAGTTCCAACCTCATAAATGAATTATTTTAAATATTATTTAGTTTGAATGTATTATGCATAAGTATTCCTTTAATATGTGTTTTAGATAGGATTCTTATGAAAAAAAATTAAATGTTATTTTCAAGGAATGTTTAAAAATAATTCTAATGTTCTCTGTTGCTATGGCAATGCCTAGTGAAGTGTTTTTTTTTTAATTAGAATACATAATATTGAAACCTTTCTCTTAAACTGCAGAATTAATGAGCTGCTAGTCCATATATTTCATGTGACAAAAATAATCTGACCACATAAAGACAGCACCCATAGGATGGATGAAAATGGAATAAACACAGCTTTGTACACATGCGTGAGTCATATTAAAGAAGATCTTGTGCAGAAATGAGCAGTGAAACTATGCTTCAGACAAGCCTCCAACCTTGCTAAAAAGGCATGCATTAGATGTTAATTTTCTATATATTTTGGAATCTAATCCTACAATATTTGAAAGCTTACATGCATGGGATCTATATCCATTGGCTTCCCTTTTTAGATACTCATATCAAATGCATGAAGGTACAGTTACTTCTATAGATGATAGCTTGTTTTACAGTTCAGTTGAAAAATGTGAGCTATATCAAGTACTATTTGATAAGACAGCTCCTGATGATGTACTTCCTGCAGGCAGTAGAATACTTCCAAGACTAATGGGATGAAGAAACTAGGACAGTGTTAGCGAACCTTTTCTATACCAAGTTCCAAAATGGGAGGACATCCATGCGGGGGGAGGGGTGCACTGGAAACTGGAAAAGCAGCTCCCTGGTGTGCATGCATGGGAGCGCCCGAAACCAGAAGAGCATGCACGCTGGTCACCTGGTCTTCCAGTCCATGCATGCGCAAAGACCAGCTAGCCAAAACACATCTGCATGCCGGAAACCGGAAGACCAGCTTCCTGGCATGCACATGCATGCCAGGGAGCTGCTCTTCTCTTTTCCAGTGCTCCTGCACACACAAAGAACTATTGGGTAGGCAAAAATTGAAAAATATTTTGGAAGAAGTCAGTGATAAATCACTACAGTGGAGCTGCCCTGAAAATAATCTGGATATATCCATTAAATCACTACAAACTAAACATACCCTTGAAGTAGGCTTTGCTGTACATTATAAGTGTGAGAGAACTCATACTACATCCCACCCCCACCTCCAATCCTTCAAGGGGATAATGTTCAAGTCAGATGCCATTGTGGCCTTCATTCCCTTGGTTTTTTTTAATATATTTTTTATTATTTTTACATTTAAAACAATGCAATACCGCGGAGTCGGAGTGACCATACATTCACATTATATACAGCTAGTTTCGACCATTAACAGTTAAACTACTTAATACATTGTCTATCCTTCTGTCCAATCCCAATATATACATTGGTTCCAGTCTTGTCATCTTGTCTTATACCAATCATAAAATCTTTCCATACTTCAAAATATTCTGATTCCCCTTTATTTTTAAGTTCAAGAGTGAGCCTATCTGCTTCTGCACAGGCCAACACTTTTCTGATTATATCTAGCTCTGATGGTGTATTTTCTTTTTTCCAATACTGTGCATAGGTTATGTGCGCTGCAGTTAGTATATGTTTAATTTGATAAAGTGTATCTTTCTTAAATCCCTCCAGTATTATGCCTAGGAGAAAAGTTTCTGGTTTAAACATAATTTGTTCTCCCACCATTTGTTCTAACCATGATTGAATCATTTTCCAATATTTTTTTTGCCTCATTGCACGTCCACCACATATGATAGAAGGTGCCTGGTGTTTTTTTACACTTCCAACAGTTTGGGGCCAGATTTTTGAACATTTTGGAAAGCTGTGCTGGGGGGAAATGCCATATGTAGAACATCTTATAAAGATTTTCTTTATACGCCGTAGCCAATGTTAGTTTCTGATTAAGTATCCAAAGTTTTTCCCACTTAGCCAATTCCACATTGTAACCGAAATTTTTCGCCCAGGCGACCATGGTTTCTTTGACATGTTGCAAAGACCTTTTGATTTTCTATTTTCATGATATCTAGAGTGTTTCTGTACATATGAATACCAATTCATTTCTATTTCTTCTTGTTTCAACTCTTGGATAGATTTGAGTTCACCCTCTGCATTCAATATTTCAACATATCTAATTGTTTGTTCCTTTTTATATATTATTGGATATGAAAATGCTTCAATGGTTGATATCCAGACTGGAGTTTTTAAGTAATGTAACCTTTTAACCTTTTCCCAATTTAATAGCAAAGCCTCCCTTATATAATGTCTTCTAAAATAACCATGTGTTTAGTTCCCTAATACCATAAAAAAGCATGCCATCCCAACAGTAAATCATGACCCTCTACATTCAATAATCTAGAGTTTTTTAGTGTTATCCACTCCTTAATCCACATCAGATTTGTTGCTTGATAATATAACTCCCAGTCAGGTAAATCTAATCTCCTCTTGTTCTAGCATCTTGCAGCAATTTGAGTTTTATTCTTGCTTTTTTCCCTTGCCAGATAAACTTCAAAACTATTTTGTTTAGCTCTTCAAAAAAGTCCTTGCCCAATCTAATTGGGATTGTCTGGAACAGGTATAAGATTATGGGTAAAATGTTCATTTTAATTGTAGAAATTCTTCCTATCATTGATAATTGCAGGTTTTCCCATTTCATCAAATCAGTTGCAATTTGCTGCTTCCTTCTAATATAAATGTCCTCCTTAAGAGTGCTGCATCTAGTTGAGAGGTATATCCTCAAGTATTTAATCTTGTTTGTGACTTGAATTATCAAAACTTCTGCCAACTCTTCCTTTTGTTTTAATGGTATGTTCTTTGTCAAAATCTTTGTTTTATCTTTGTTTATTTTCAAGCCTGGTACTTTTCCGTACTCCTCTATTCTTTCTAACAATTTGTATGCTGTCTCTAATGGGTCTTCAAGAATAAAAACCAAATCATCTGCAAACGCTTGTAGCTTGGATTCTTTTTTTAAAAATGTCATTCCTTTTATTTCTTCTTCTTCTCTAATCTTTCTGTTTAAACTTCTAATGTTAAGACAAAAAGTAACCATGATAGTGGGCAGCCTTGTCTCGTACCTTTCTTTATTTCAATAGAGTCTGTCAGTTCTCCATTTACCATTATCTTTGTTGTTTGTTTATGATATACCATTTGTATAGTTTGAATAAATTTCTTACCAAAATTCATCTGTTCCAATTGTAAGAACATAAATTGCCAATTCACATTATTGAAAGCCTTCTGTGCATCAAGAAACATCAAAGCCATTTGTTTTTCAGGATGGGCCTTATAATACTCCAAAGTATTCAAAATCATTCTCATATTGTCTTTAATTTGTCTCTTTGGTAAAAAAAACAAAACATTTTGATCAGAGTGGATAAAACTATTTAGGTATTTTTTAAGTCTCTCTGCCAATATAGATGCAAATAACTTATAATCTGAATTTAATAAAGAAATTGGTCTATAGTTCTTGGTTTGTGTTAAATCAGTCTCTTCTTTGGGTTTCAATGCAATGTATGCTTCTGACCATGATTTATGTATTCTACTCTCAGACATCACTTCATTCATAACTTCTAAGTGGGAGAGACAAGGATTCTTCAAATGTTTTGTAGAATTCCACTAGTAATCCACCCGGTCCTGGGGCCTTTCCATTATTGTGTTTTTTAAGTGTTTCTATTAGCTCCATCGTTAGTTTACCTTCCAACATTGTTCTAGTTTTGTCTGGTATCTGGGGAAGATTATCATCCTGTAAATATTTTTAACTGCTCCCTCTTGTTCATACAGCTTAGCATAATAGTCTTGTATAATTTTCTTCTTCTCAGCATTTCCATACTGAATTTGTCCTTGCTCATCTCTTAGCTGCAATATTTTCTTTGCGTCTCTCTCTTTTTTCAGTTTATATACCAACCATCTGCCTGGCTTATTTGCATTTTCAAAGTAGTTCTGTTTAGTACCTCTAATTTTTTGTGCCAGGTCTTTCTTTTCCAGTAGATCCATTTTGTGTTTAATTGTATCCATTTTTATTTTAACATCTTTTTCGTGGAGATCTCTGTAGCTCCTTTTCAAGTATTTTATAGTCGTTCTCTAAAGCTTTATGCCTTGTCTTTTCTTTAAATTTCTCTTCATTGTGTAGTCTATTATCAGACCTCTAGTAACGGCCTTCATTGTATCCCAAAGATTCTGAGTTCATGCAGTTAATTTTAAAGTGTTTCAGTTTTTCAAAAAAAAAAAATCTGAAATGTTTCCATGGAGATTAGCAAGAGATAGTCAAATGACGAACTTCTTGCCTGTATATTTGCTTTGGTTTCTATGGTTTCCAGATGGCAGAAAAATGAAGTTACGGATTTGTAAAATATAAAAGGTTAATACAGGTTCAAAGGGGAACAGAAGTAGCCCTCTGTTCCATCAACAAGGGAACTCAGTAACTTCTTGTAAATAGTGTGATGATACTGTTCAACTTCATGCTTTTGTAACTCACTCCAGCAGGGGTAACATATCTGTTCAGCAGGCATATTATTTTGCATCAATAATGGATACAATATTCTGAGTGGGCAAAATGCTGCACAATCATCTTAGCCATTTGTTGAATTGTGCAATTAATGTTATCTTAGTTTTAATGATGGACTATCCAAAACAAAGCAGGGCAAATAACCTGACTACTCAAGAAGTCAAACTGAATAATATGTAATAAAACACATAGGACAGCTGTCAAGAATAGCAGCTTATGCCACATACTTTCCATAACATATATTAATTCTTACCCAATGTGCTATTCTTATGTTTTTCCATGCTTAGGTCAAACTATATTTTCAGCTGTCACAAAGAAAAGATACCACACCATAATTTCAAGAAATAAATAGAGGTTAAACAAGGTAGTCTGTTTTCCACAACTGTCCCCAAATATTGATGCTTAAGCTATGGATCTTCAAGGCCAGAGACAATTGATCTCAGGCAGATTGATTCAATCTGATTTATTATCCTTGGTCTGTTCAGACTGAATGATGTTGATGCAAACAGTACTACAGGAGATCAAAATCAGGTCATATGAAGTCAAGAGAAGTCAAGACAAGCTTCTTGTTCTTGTTTAGTCTTAGCAAGAATCAGATGCTTAGCAATCAAGACCAGGGAGATTCACCAGATTATTCAGCTGAGCCATAAAATAAGGTATTCTGAGCAGATGAGCATTGATAATGCCTTGGCTCCATATCTTCTGAAAACTGATTCTAATTGTGTTTCTCATGCAACTTCCAACTTGTGGCTGATTGATAAGGAAAAGTTTTTGAAAGTGATCTTTAAAGACTTCTTAGAAACAAGTGGAATCAAAAAAATTGATCTTGTGGGAGGCAACATGAGACATAAATCCATTATAAAATAAAATATTTGAAGATCATCGCTCAATGTTGGATTATTCTGTTTTTTAAATTCAGCCCATCCAAAGCAACGGAATTACATTGGTTTTCATTAAAGAAATGTATTAGATCTAAATTTCATCAAATATCAATTGCTGTAGATATGAGAGTTAAGAGAATGCTTTTAAAAATATTTTATCCTGTGTCATTATTACCTCTTCTTTTTCTGCTCAGATAGCACATTTAATAGAAGGTCCAATGACAACAGACACTTTATTAACAGTTTTTCCTAGGTCAAGTTAGCCTTGCAAAGAAGGGTGGCACCCATGGGAAAGAATAATGTTATATTCTTCATATATATATTCTTCTCTTCATAGAGACACCTAATGAGTGATATGAGTGGGTCACTTTCCACCTGAAATATGTGGATTAGCAGGGATACTTTAAGAAGAGGAGAAGACACAGCTGCCATTCTGCAATAAATTGTATGGGGTTCCTCCAGAGTATAATCTGTAGTCAGCGGCATTTTTAAAAAAGTCTTAAGTAAAATTGTGCACCTAAAAAGACTTGTATAAAATGTAGGGATTTTATGTCAAGTGCCGATACCCGTCGCTTTTTGTAATTATCATATGTTGTCTTAAAAAGGAACTGCAACAGAAGCTCTTAAAACAGGCATTTGAATTCTGCATCTGATTTCCAAGTCTCCTTCTCTAATGCTTGACATTCATTTTGTGCCTAAACCTGAAACCCTTTAACACTGCTGTTTTCTTGTATGTTCTTTCTTCTAAGAAATGGATCGCCCACATAAAAAGTGAATTATTATTGGGCTGTGCGCTTTTCTGAAAAGCCATTGTGTGCAGAGAAAAACCTTGCACAGTAAAGAAAAACTTCCCAAGAAGGCGAGAAGTTATTAATTGCCTCACACTCATGAGAAGTTTTTCTTAACTTTGCAAGGTTTTTCCCTGTGCAACAGCTGAGAGATGCTTGCAGTGGGGCACAATTTGGGGGTGGCAGATGGGGCCAGGAATGGGGCAGGGCAGGCCACGAGATGCGCATCTTACCGGAGACTGGCAGCTCCGGCTCTTTTGGCTTTTTCAGGGTTTTCTTTTTAAAAAGCCTCTCCAGATGATCTTAAAAACTTCCGAGGTTGCTTCAGGATGGGGCAGTCTGGCAGCCTTTCCCCACCCTTCCCCAGGCACCTGCAGCCTCAGAGCCTGCCCAGGTGCTTGGTTAAAGTGCAGGTTGGATCCCAATGCTCCATCACTGGAGGTTTTGAAAAAGGGGAACTTTTTGGCGGCTGGCTGGCAAAAAAAGCTCTCAGCCATGACCAGCACTGCTGCCACTCCTGCTGGCCAGGTGGACAAAGGGAACAAGTGGCGGTGTGGTGCGAGCTGTAGGCCTGGCCTGGGGAGGTGGGGAGTGGCTTGCCTGGGCAGGAGGAACGCCCCTTTTGCCTCTGACAAGCCTTCCCCACGGTTGCAGCCACAGCACCCCCTCCTGCTGGCAGCTGAGGGCCAGGTCCCACCCAGCGCATTGCACCCACCTCCCAGCCTTTGCCCATGCCTCCATGCCATTTTCAGGACAACCTGTTTGCCGGGCTGCCCCCATACCCACTGCGGCACAGAGGCATGGGCAAAGGCTGGGAATGGTGGGGGGGTGCAACACACAGGAGATCCTAGCTGCAGTTTACTCATGAGCAACATTGGCTGGGAGAGGTAGGGATAAATCAGCTAAATAAAATTGGAAAGCTCTTCCTAAATTTTAAATTTGCAGCAGTACCAGAAAGAAAGAAATTTATAGGGATATTGTTCTGTATTTAGCAGTCCTTCCATACTAACCCAATTTAAGCAGTTGCTAATTTAAATATTCATTTATTTCTAAACTCCAGTTCTCATTTCTTTTTCTTAGAAAAAATAGTGTTTGTTCTTTAACCAAGGCACTATAATTAAATGCATCTCTTAGCTCTCTCTATTTTGTTCTTGCCACTGATGAGCCTTCAGAAATGTATCTAATTAATTTCATGTAGCTTTTAGAGTGCTCAAATTAAGTTGATATGACTAACTAGATTAAAAGTGCAATCAAAACATGAAAAATAAAGGATGTTCCAAAACATCAAAATTGTTCTTCAAGTCAGTTTGCTGGAAATGCTCACTAATCTGGTAAACGGCTTTCAAACATTCAAAAATTGTTACCAAAGGTTAATAAAATGATTCTATCCGTTTTATTAGATATATCTGAATATTAGCCTTTTAGTTATTCAGAAAACATGCTTTCCATGATATTGATGCAGTGGAGAAACCTTTCTTTGAAAACACAACTCTGATGAAATCAAATGTTTGGAGGTTGCTATTCTCTGTGATTAACACTTAAGGCACACTAATCAGATTTCATCTCCATCCAGAAAGCTAATGGAATGACTGTACTCCCTTCGATTTCTGGATCTTTACAACAATCAGGATGAAGCCAGTGCCATGGGCTGCCCTACAAACATTTGCTATAGGCTTATTGGTGAAGTTTGTGCAAAATATATTGGGAAATGCAAAACAATGCTGTTGTTGCACAGACAGAAGAGGTGATCTGGTTGGAATGGAGCATTGGCACTGCCTGTTTACCTTCTTTCTTCTCCTGGAGCTATTTTGGAGGCCTCATAATGAACAGTCCATTGAAAATCTTGTGTTATTTCTCCTAATCTGCCATGCAGATGTCATACTGGTTAACTATGGGAAAAGTTGTACTTCAATCCCAGCAGAGGAGAACAAATGGGAAAAATCTGCCACAGATAGCAACCCAATTTAATATTAAATCTTAAGCTTCAGATTTTTATGATGTTCTTTCCTTTATTAAAACATACCTTAAATTTCATTCTAGGCTAAGGAATATGACATTCAGTCTCGTTCATGCAACCCACAAAATTAGTATATTTTCAAATATTTGCCTCAAAAGCCATTCCTCTTGTACCTAGAAATGGAGAATTTCCCTTTTTCCCCTGATCTGTAAATATTCAGTCACATGTTATCAAGACAGCTACCTTTATTGCATACTACAGATGAGTGTGGGATGATAAGGACAGAGGTGGTTTGCTCCTGTTCAGCCCGGATCAAGCAAACTAGTAGTAGCGGTGGTGGGAGACTCCGTCCACCTGCTCGGATGGTTCTGCTCATGCGCAGAAGCGTTGCATGCATATAAGCAAACTGGTAGTAAAAAATGGAGATCCAACACTGATAAGAAGTGTATATCACCAGAGTGACAGAGATTTAATTAAATATTTTATTTATTTGTTTGTCAAACATGTACAAGGTAACAGGTATAAGTGTGAACATAAACATAGACAAAGGAAGTAGATACAGATAAATGGGGACAGTAAGACAGGGATAATAGGCACACTGGTGCACTTATGCACACCCCCTTTAAGGACCTCTTAGGAATGGGGTGAGGTAGACTAAGGTTGAAGCTGTGAGGGTTTGAGGATGTAACAACAGTCGGGTAGAGCATTCCAGGCATTGACCATTCTGTTGCTGAAGTCATATTTTCTGCAATTGAGTTTGGAACTGTTTACCTTGAGTTTGTATTGATTGTTTGCCCATATATCATTGTGGTTGAAGCTTAAGTAGTCATTTACAGGTAGGATGTTGCAGCAGAAAATTTTGTGTACTATGCTTAAGTCCGACCACAGGCGGCACAGTTCCAGATTGTCCAAGCAAAAATTTCAACCCTGGTGGCATAAGGGATTTTATTGTGAGCAGAGGAGTGGAGTACTATTCTCGGGAAATACCTCTGGACCCACTCCATATTAACATCTGATATACAGTGTGGGTTGCAGGTGGACGAGCTGTATTTGAGAATTGGTCTGGCAAAGGTTTTGTATGCCCTAGTTTGCAGTACAATGTTACTGGAGAAGACGCTTCACAAAATAAGGTTAACAACTCTTAATGCCTTTTTGGCAATGCGGTTACAGTGAGCTCTGGGGCTTAGATCATTAGAGATAAGTACTCTTAAGTCCTTGACAGAGTGAGGGTCATCTACGAGATCGTTTCCACCTAACTTGTATTTGATGTTCAGATTTTTTTTTTTTTGCTAATGTGTAGGACAGAACATTTGTTGGTTGAGATGTGGAATTGCAAATTGTTTGACCCTTCTGACACATAGTCTAGATCGCATTGTAGGGTCGCAGTATTGTCAGTGTTGTTAAATAATTTTACGTCATCAGTGAAGAGGATGCAGTTAATGTGATCACATAGGTCGTTGATGTAAAGCAGAAAGAGTGTGGCTCCTAAGACACTGCCTTGGGGGACACCACTATTAACTGGTGCTGGATTTGATAGGGCCCTCCCTATTTTGACCATTTCCTGCCTGTTTGACAGTCACATGGCTATCCACTTGTGTGGGGTTTCCGGAGACGCTGTAAGAACTACGTTTCAATGGTAGTTTGTCATGCACCACTGAATCAAGGCTTTGCAAAAGTCTATGTAAATTGCATCTGTTGCTTTACCATGGTCAAAATGTGTGGTCCAAATGTTTTTGCAGTGTAGGAGTTGCAGATTACAGGACAGATTTTTTCCGGAAACCAAACTGCTTGTTAGAAAGCAGGTTGTTTGTTTCTACCGTGTTTTCCAAAAAATATGACCTGTCCTGAAACTAACGCCTTGCCACATTTTTCACGTGGGCAAAAATATAAGCCCACCCCCAAAAATATGCCCCCTGGACAACCCCCCCCCTCCACCCAGGTAGAGCACCGCTCACCGACCTAGTGGTATCCCAAAGGCACCAAGCCACAGCAGCCGGGGGGAAAGATGCTCACGTTTCTTGGCGCCTTTGGGATACTGCTAGGTTGGGGAGTGGCGTTCTGCCTGGCCAGAGGGGAAGTTGCTGGGCGGCTGCTCCCTTGCGAACTGGATCCTGAAGAGCTGGGCACAGCCTCAGGGGTGAAGCAGCCATGAGGTGACCATGCTCACGAGCAGCCACCTGGCAAACTCCCTCTCCAGCCGGGCAGAGTGCCATTCATTGACCTAGGGGATATCCCTAAGGTGCCAAGCCACATGGCGCTCTGCCCGCCCCCCCAGCTCCCGTGGCCTGGCACATTTGGGATACCCCCTAAGTCAGTGCATGTAGATCTGCCTGGCTGGAGAGGAGGGTTGCATGAGTGCCTGTTCCACTCCACCACGCTCCGAGCATAACTTCTTCTCTGGCTTCCAAACTCGAAAACTCGGCTGCTGAGTCTTCCAGCAGCGGCCTCTCTAGGAGTGCACTCTATGGTTATGGGCTGCTGGAAGACTCTCTGTCCGGAAGTTCACAAGGGAGGAGCTGCCCAGCAACTCCAAAACAATAAACCCTCTCCCTATAATAAGCCCAAGGGCATATTTCGTGGGGCAAAAGAAAATAAGACCCTGTCTTATTTTGGGGGAAACAGGGTAAATGGAGGGTGATGGATTGGTTTATAATTGATTCCATGAGTTTACAGGTGACACAACACAGTGAGATTGGTCTATAATTTTCTACTAGACTAGGCTCTCTCTTTTCAAAAATAGGTATGACCATGGCTAATGACCATAATTCGGGCAAGGAGTTGGTTCTGAAAGATATCTCATAGATTGTGCTTAGAGGCTTGGCTAGAGCAGTGGCAAGCTTTTTCAAGAAGTAGGCACATAATCCATCAAGTCCAATAGATAGAGATGGCTTTTGGTTGCGTAGTGCTGTTTTGACATTGACTGTTGTAAAGTCAATATGTGGTAAGTCGTTACAATTTGTTATGGTGTGGCCAGGAAATGTGGGGCATGAGCCATTGCCGTCAACAAAGACTGAACTGAAGAACGTATTAAAGAGGTTGGCCTTAACAGCTTCATTGTTACAGTCTTCCTGTTAGGCCCTTTTATTTTGAGTCTTTAAGTTTGGCATTTACAAAATTGTAGAAGGCTTGAGTTTGAGTTTAACAGCTCCTGACTGCAATGGTGATTGATATATTCGACCTTAATCTGGTGGCATACGGTTTTATAGCGTTTTTTAAAGTTGGCTACGTAGCTACTTTTGTTTTTTTGCCAAAGTGATATTTCTTTTGGATTGTAACTTTCCTATTGTTATGGGTATTTGTTTTAATTTTTGGTTTTAGGGGTTATTTTTGGTATATATAGATTAATGACTATTGACTTTGAGCAAAAAAATGTTATAATCTTGTTCAGTATTACAACCTGTGAACAGGAGGTGCCAATCAAGAGATGAGAGGTTGGCCACTATGAGATCATAGTTGGCTACTTTATAGTTATAATTTGGAGCCCCATCATTATGAAGAGGGTCAGAAGTTGAGACAAAAATCAATTATGCTGTGATCACTGTTGGAAAACTTGTAGGCCATAAATCAAGTTTAAGATATTTCAGAATATGAGATCTAAGCAATTGTACAGCCTGCTGTTGTTCATTACCAACTGCTCCAGCCCCAGAGTTGTAACATCATTGTACAGGGTTGCATGTATAGGTTCAGTTGAACATTCATTTAGGATCCAATTAATAAGTGGCACATTGAGGTCACCAAGAAGGATAAAGGGGTGCAGGCAGGAAGCTGCCTGTTAAGTAAGTAAGCTCCCCGTTAGGAGAGTGAGTGTGCAGAGAAGCGTAATGAGAGTGGTATGGAAGAACACGAACAAACCAGCATACAGAGACACCGAATAGTATAAATAATAGTAGTTTACTATGTGGAAATATAGAGGTATTCAGAGTTCAATTTAAAGTCCAAGTCATACATGGTTCAGTCAGTTATCAATGTTCTCAGTTAAGGAAACAATCCTTTGAACACAATCCAGTATCATATAATCAGTGCAGCACGCAAAATAGCTAGCAGTAGCAAAACCTACAGTAACTCACGTATCCACTGATCAGCATCTAACAAATAGAGAGCTAACAATCATTCTGGCTCCCTCTTATGGCTGCTTGAGGTAACAGCAACCAATCACATTACAGCAGTACTTAAAGCTACAGTACTACCATCATGGTTTATATATTGCTGACCCAACTGTTAGATTACATTCCTAACACTGCCCACATTAGTAGTGCAGTTAGCTTGTTCATATGACCAAGCCATAATCAGGGGCTCTATAACATATCAAGAAATTAAGTATGGTATTTAGGGACAGTTCGCATACAATGGTCTCAGGAAGAGCAAGCTCTTGAGTTACATTAATGTTTTTCAGACCTAGGGACTTTTTATACAAGATAGCCACACCACCCCCTCTAAGATTAACACGGTCAGACCAGAAAATGTGATAGTCCATTTACTGTAATAACCGAGTCTGGAAAGGATACCTTCAACCACATCTCGCAGACAAAAATAAAGTTGAATAGAGCCGCATTTAATAGCAGGAGGAATTTGGGCATTTTGTTTGTGAGGTTTCAGGCTTTAAGTAACTTGCATTTAAGGCCTGTAGGGGAGGACCTGGAGGAAGTTGGGGGCAAATATGTGACAAATGGTTTGCTGTAAAGATAATTAAACACATCTAACAGATGTGCACAATTTGGGCAGTCTTGAATAAAGGTTCTGGCCTTTTATGCTTAAAGTTTAACATAGTGAGTAATTGCTAAAATATCCATTTTCTGTTCTTCCTGGGGGAAGAACTCATTTTCAACTCCGATTTTCAAAATAGTAGGGAAATTATTATGTCAGAAAGGAATGTCTGAATAATAGTGGTATAAATGTAGGTAATATATGGTAATTACACAGACAGACTTCTGTCTTAAAGAGCAATCCATCAGTCCTCCAACTGATAGAAAACTATGCTGGCACAAATTAGTCTAACCAGATGGCCAATCCCTCTTCTGCCTCAGGAATGGAGTTAGTTAGTGGGGTTGTTCTTATTGTTTTAATGGGAAACAAGTAAAGGAAAGCAGTCTGTGGATTCCCTGGCTTCATTGTCCTCCCACTGCACTTCACTTGCCAATAAGAAAAATGATCAATGCCACTGATTTATATATGATGGAATGGCATTTGAGAATGTAGATGTCAGCTGAACGTGGTAGACCAGATTAAGAAACCAGTGCCATGAAGGTCAGGACTATTTTTATTTTAACAGCTATAGTAACAATGTACAGGAATGGCTATAAGAACAAGTCTGAATGTGCTTCCCCTTCCCTCTCTTTATCTTCATGTGAAGTAGGGGAGGTGGGGCTGATCTGAGATATTTACTCAGAATGCTTTCTTTATACAAACTCAGGCTTCTGTTATCTGATCATTGCCTTTGTCTTGGCATTTCCCTGTCCTTCAAAGTCATTCCCTCTGCCCTCTACAGCAGGTGGCTTCTTTGAATAGCGAACTTAACCACTGCCAAACTGGCTGACTAACAGGTCACTAGTAAAGTGTTACTTTCCTATTATGTGTTCCTCCCACTTCAGGCTATGCTGCGTCATTGTGCATGTAACCTATCTGTTACAATGTTTTGGGCATGGGTTTAGCACTTTTTTGAAAAGATGGGTAGACCTGTGTTTAAAAATAACCTAACTGATAAGTTATGGGCATGGAACAGAGGGTATTCTGCCAGTTCGCCTCCAATTTAGCAACCAAAATTTTGGCCTCAATTGTGGTCATAGTTCTCTTTCTCTTTCTTTCTTTCTTTCTTTCCTTCTTTCCTTCCTTCCTTTCTTTCTTGTGTCTCTCTCTCCATCTTTCTTTCTTTTTTCTCTTTCCTATTTTCTCTTTCTTTCTCTTTCTCTCTCTATCTTTGTCTCTCTCTCTTTTCCCTCCCTCCCTCCCTTTCTTTCTTATGTGTCTCTCTCCCTCTTTCTTTCTTTCTTTCTTTCTTTCTTTCTTTCTTTCTTTCTTTCTTTCTCTTTCCTTCTTTCTCTTTCTTTCTTTCTTTCTTTCTTTCTTTCTCTCTCTTTCCCTTTTTATCTTTGTCTCTCTTTCTCTTTCTCTCTCTCTTCTTTCCTTCCTTCCTTTCTCTTTCTTTCTCTCTTACCCTTTCTCTGTTTCTCTCTCTCCCCTCCCTCTCTCTCTCTCACACACACACACACATATCTCATCCAGTTATATTGGTAAATATATTTTATGAACTAAAACCGATGCCCAACAAATCCTATGATCATGACCATCCATGCCCTACAAGCCAACTCTCAGAGGCCCCAATTCAGCCTCTCCCCGCTCTGGGGGTTAAACCGAATATGGTTAGTCATCCTGTTATTTCCTGACCATGCTTCCCACCTTTTTAGCAGAGCAGCAGAAAGGGATAATTTCAAATGGCTTTTTTTTCCTTTTGCCAAAGCCCGATTTCTCTGCCGCTCACCTGGTGGGTGTCCGAAGGTGTTGGGCACACCACGGAAGGCACATGTGTGTCTCTCTCTCTCTCTCTCACACACACACACACACACAAACACACATCATGCTTGCCATGGCATTAGGTGCATGTGTAAGGGGGGCTGGATCAGCTGAGAGGTTGGCAAAGAAACCTCTGTTTCCCTGCTGCCATTGCTCGTGGAGGAAGAAGGCAGGGATGCTGGCCAACACTTGTCCCCTCGCCACTTTCCTGGCCAGCCACCCAGCTAAGGGGGCAGGTGGGGCTGCATCCAGTGGGCCGCAGGGGTGGTGGTGGTGACTGGTAAGTGAAGCATGGCCAGAGAGAAATCAGGGGGAGAGAGGGAGGAGAAGGCCATCCCTAGCAGACTCTCGGCTTTCTCCTCCCTCTCTCCCCTTGATTTCTGTCCACCCATGGCAAGCAAGGCGACTGTCAAAGAGAACGAAGAGGAGGCACTTTTTTACATTGTAAGAAAAACCTTCTTGTGAATTCAAACTAATCTGTGCAGGGAAACACCTTACACGGTAAAGAAAAACTTCTCACAAGTGCGAGCAATTAACAACTTCTTGAACTGGCAAGAAGTTTTTTCTTTACCGTGCAAGGTGTTTCCCTGCACAGACCAGCTGAGAGACATGATGGAGCTATCAATGTCTGATAAGAGGTGCATCTCAAATTGGGGTACAATTTGGAGGGTGGCAGGTGGGGCAGTTCAAGGTTCCATTCCTTTGAAAAGTTTAGCATTCTCACTCCTGGTTTACAGCTGAATACTTTTAAAAAATTGTTTTGAATGTATTTGTATATAGCAGCTACTGGCAGTTACTGATCTATCAACCAGACACCAAAGTAGTAGACAAGGACTAAAAGACAGCAATGGTGACAGATATAGATGTAGTGCCAAGTGACAGCAATATAAAGAAAAAGAAATATGAGAAGCTGGAGAAGTCCCAGGGATAGAGATGATGTGGAAAGTAAAGTCCAAAGTTATCCCAGTGATAGTAGAAGCACTTGGAGCTCTAAGCTAGGATGGTGGCTCCAACAGATCCCAGGAACAATATCAGAACTGTCAGAGTCCTGGGATTGAAGAGATTAATGGGTATAGTTCAGAGGTGGTATTCAGCAGGTTCTCACCAGTTCTGGAGAACCAGTAGCAGAAATTTTGAGTAGGTCGGAGAACAGATAAAGAACAACTCTGACTGGCCACACCCCCATCTATTATCTGCTTCCCAAATCCCAGTTGATCAGGAGGGAATGGGGATTTTGCAGTAACTTTCCACTGGAGTGGGGAGGGAATAGAACAGTGGTGGGTTCCGGATCCCGTTGCAACTGGTACAGTGCAATGGGGCCGGGAGCCCACCACATGAATGCGCACAATGGGCAAATGCGTACTTACTGCCTGTGATACTCTGCGACACTCCAGCTACTTGGCGGAACATTGCTCAGGCACCGTGTGCTCCATCGCGCAGGTGCCGTGCGCTCTGTGCACCTGTGCAGAAGCCTTGAAAACTTCAAATACCAGTAAGGAATGCAGGCAGGCAGGTGGGCCATCCGGAGCACTGTACCGGAACGGTACCTGGTGCTCCTAGCAGGCACCGGTATGCCCGCACCAGGGCGTACCGGTTGTAACCCACCAATGGAATGCAGTGACGTGCGGTGAGGTTTATAGCTGGTGAGGCAGCAATTTTTTTAGACTTGTGGACTTCAATTCCTAGAATTCCACAGTCAGGCATGCTCAGTTGCGACCTGCCACCCTCCGCCCTGGGATTCAGCCACGGCACCGCCTGCCAGAGCTGCGCGGAATCCAGGGGGCGCTTGTCGGGCGAGGGCAGCGCAGATGGGGAGCAGATGGAGCGGAGGAAGCCTCTCCCCCCCCCGCTTCCCGCACCTGAAAGAACAAAGGGAACCTCTGCCACCGCCCGGGCAACCTGGCCGGCCTCTCTCATGGCGGCTCTCTGGTGCCAAGCTTGGGAGTCCCTGGAGGAGCTGGCGGGGGCTGCAAGCACCGCAGGCTGGACTGGAGCCTTGAGTCTAGGGCAGCGAGTCATTCGATGGGAAAGTTGCCTCTTGGAAGGAATGACTCGGCTTGGCTCCTGCTTTGTCTCTCCTGCCTCTTCACTTCTCCGTTCGGTTGTTGGGCGACAGATCGAAAGCGGGAGCCAAGCTGGGTCATTCCTCCCAAAAGGCAAATTTCCCATCGAATGACTCGCTGCCCTGATGATGAGAGGTTAGACTGTGCCTCACTTGCCTCACCTGACTGCACGTCACTGATGGAATGGAGATTTTACAGTATCCTTCCCCTGCCATGCCCACCAAGCCATGCCCATCAAGCCACACTATGCCCACCAAGCCAAGCCCACAAAACCAGTAGTAAAAAAAATTGAATTCCACCACTGGTATAGTTATAGAATGGGAATGTTTTTTTTCCTTTTTGCATTGGTTTAATTGCTTATGTTTTTATTGTTGGTGTTAGCTGCCCAGAGTTATATAACCCAGATAAATGACTAAACAAACAAACAAATAAACCCTGCCTAGAATAATTTGCAGTGATATGCACATGTTGTCACTCAATCAATGAATCAACTTCATAGGAGAAACTTCTGTTAATTTTGTTTTTTCTTATATACCCACAGGTCACAAACTTGAAATTGTGATAGATCACAATGTTAATCATATTAGCTTGTCTTAACCAGATAATTATGGCTTAGCGTATATCTCAGCCTATCACAGTTTTCTCAAAAGGGTAAAATGTAGGATATGGAGAGCTATGTGGAATCCCCAAAGATCCATTAACCAAGGATGGAATATAAATATAACATCTTATAAATGCAATGAACCAGGCTCTATATCGAACTAGAAGATGAAGGATTAGGAAAATCTGGACAATGATGAAGAATCCTTTGCTATTCATTGAGTGATGGAATTATTATGAGGTAATGAAAATGAAGATCTTTGTACTGATTGATTTATCATCATTGCCCACATGCTACATTAATCTAAATCCACTAGATCAAAAATATTGACATTGTCATCACAAAATGATATATTTTCCAAATTACATACTAGTCCATATTTTCCAACTTTCAGTAAGTAATATTTTGTTTCTAGCAGAGTTATTGTCATAATTTTAGCCATTGTCTCTCCATTGCAAGATGAAGATCTCTTCCTCGTGTTTCCAGCCAATAGGGTCCTGAGCTTTCTTTTGCCAATTGGGCCCGGAATACTTGCTAATGTTGTCAATCCACCTTATTTTAGGTCTCTTTTTTTCCCTAATTTTTTTATTTTTTTCCTTTCAAATACATTCACAAATATACATTCTTATAAGCACTATTAACATTTATCTATTAACTATTAACATTTATCATTATCTTCTTACAAATATAAAAAACATAGTTTGGGTCACTTTCTTGCCACCCCATACCTCCATCTTATTTTGCAACAACCCTACTCCTTCCGTCTTCTCAACCTCCCTTCTCTGCCTTCTTCTGTCCTCTTCCTTTTTTCTTCTTCCCCTCTCTTTCCCCCACTCCTTCTCTCTTCTCCTCCTTCTTACCATCTCTACTACTCTTACTTTCCCTCCCTTACTTTCTCTGCTTTACCCTTTCTTTCTTTCCCGCCCCTGAGGAGGACCTAACTCACCAGTTGCTTCAAAAGCTCTTAAAGGGGCAGGAGGATTTGAAAAACCAACTGAAAGAAATGAATGAACAGCTCAGAGAGAACCAAAACCGAACGGCTCAAAACTCACAGAGACTGGAACTTTTGGAGGAGGGGACGGCTGAGATGAGGGGGGAGGTGAGGGGGGTCCAGAGAGGAAACCAAGAACTTGAGAACCATCAGATAAAAATGGAATTTGAAAGGATGTCTTTTTACCTTAGATTTCAAAATGTAATTGAGGCTGATGATGAAGATTTGAGGGAGATTATGACAAACTTACTTGCTGAATATATCAAAAAAGACAGACAGCAGTTGGGATGGGATATTGACCTGGTCTATAGAGTTAATTCAGCTTATGCTAGAACACACAATGTTCCAAGAGAGGTTCACATTAAATTTCTTAGAAAGACTACAAGAGATGAAATTCTGAGTGCACAAAGGGGGCAAATGTTAAAATACAAGGATAGAGAGATAGTCATCCTGAAACAAATCCCAAAGAAAGTTAGCGATAAAAGAAAAAAATATTCACTCTTAGCGAAGAAACTATTCGAGAAAGGGGTTTGGTTCCGGTGGCTGCTGCCAGAAAGCATGCTGGTATTCTGGGAGGGCAGTAGAATCAGAATTAATACAACTATGGAGGCGGAGGCCTTCATGGAAAAAAATAAAGCTCTCCTAGATAAAGCTGATGACACTACACAAGACACACAAGACACGGGAGGTGCCGAAGCTTTGCTGGGGGGGGGGGGGAAGAGGCAACATCGAGAAAACTTAGATCACAAAAGTGAGTTAGAAAAATAATGCAATTGCTGATATAGGGAATTTTTTCTGTTTGATATAAAACAGATTGAAATTATTGGAAGATATAAGGTAAAAATAAGCTGTCAAAAATTGCTAAGTAGTAATTACCTAATGTATTAACAAGTGAAAGTTACGAAAACCAGGGGGAGTGCCATTTCCTGCATAATGTAGCTGTCATAATTTGTAATCTTACCCATTACCCTTCTTCCTAAAAATTTTGTAAAACCAATAAAAAAATTTGTTTGGAAAAAAATATATAAGAAGCACTGAGCTGCAGCCACTCACCATTTTAGTTTCTAAGAAAGCTTTTTGGGTTAATGTGGGACCTAGAGGCATTGTTGAAATAAAGATTACACTACATTGGGAATATAATGGTGCTTTGCTTTGAATATTACTGGCTTTATATTTAACAACAGCAATAATATATTAGCAAGCCCACTATAATTTCCAGATGTCACATAACATGGCTAAAGGATCTGGAGATTATAGGGTCAGGGTTCCAAATAACATCCAAAATTAAATCAGTCCAAGCAAAGTATTCCTCTAAGTTCCAATTTATTAAGAGAGTCATGTTGGCACATCTATGAAAATCCGAATCTGAGCTTCCTGGTATTCCCCACCCAGATGAGAGTTCATGATCTTGCCCTCACACCCACAAGTCCATCACATGGTCCAATATTCCACTGCCATGCTGGCAGTTCCATCTATCCCAGTCAGGTGCAGAGGTGTAGAGACAAAGGATGACCTTGGATTCTAGAAAGGAATTTTATTTTGACAACATCACATTCTACTCCAGATGGCGAACCTTTTTTTGCTCCCGTGCCATAAGTGGGGGGAGCGCAGGGGGGTCGAGTGCGGGTGCGCAACCCCCCCCCAGTGCACATGCGTGCACAACGTGCGACCCCCTCCCATTTTTACATTTTTTTTGCCCTCCCCAGGCTCCAGGGGCTTTATAGGAGCCTGGGGAGGGTGAAAAGAGCCTCCCCCGACTCCCCGGAGGCCCTCCGGAGGCTTCAGGGACTGTCCGGAGGCTTCCCTGAAGCCTTCTGAGCACTTAAAACCACCTTCCGAGCAAACCGGAAGTGACTTCCGGTTTGCTCGGAGGGTCGTTTTAAGTGCTTCGAAGGCATCAGGGAAGCCTCGGACGGTCCCTGAAGCCTTCGGAACGCTTAAAACGACCCTCCGAGCAACCCGGAAGTGACTTCCGGTTTGCTCGGAGGTTGGTTTTAAGCATTCCGAAGGTTTCAGGGATGGTCCCTGAAGCCTCCGGGGGGGCGGGGGAGGCTCTTTTCACCCTCCCCAGGCTCCTATAAAGCCTCTGGAGCCTGGGGAAGGCGAAAAATAGCTTTTAAAAATGGTGAACTCAGCTGGCCAGCGCGCGCATGCGCCCTGGCCAGCTAACAGGGCAGCGCCTCGTGTGCCCTGACAAATGGCTCCGCGTGCCACTTGTGGCACACATGCCATAGGTTCGCCATCACGGTTCTACTCCTTACTATTCCCCCTCCCAATTCCCCACTAATGAAATAGCATAGTAGAATAGAATAGAATATTAGTGTGGCAGGCCAAAGATCCCAAACGGAACCGGCTGCAGGCCTGACATATAAATTCTACTGGATTCCAGTAAGAACTAGAATACATAGGAGTTGAATGATTCCTGGAAGAAAATCTAAGGCTAATGGATTTTGTATGAATAGTCCCATGTGCAGAAAGAAGACAACCAGATCAGAAATTAAATATGTAGTACAACCAAGCATTTGTCCTGATTCATCAGGTAGGAGTAATATCAGCACATTCAAATTATAAATATGATGTTTGTTTTGAAAACAGAGGTAGTTTTTAAAATGTGATCTATATTATTCAAAAAACATAGCTCAGCAGATCCCTCAAAAGCAAGTTGAAGATGAAGTATCCAAATTTTGATTGGGGTTCTCTACGCTTAGGAATATCAACAAAAAACTGATCACATTTTATGCAAACACCTCACCTTAATTTCCACAGTCTTCTGCAGTGCAACTGTTCAGAAGTGGGAATTGCCTTGAAACGTTTTTAGTCTGTGTGAAATTTAAATTATAGCAGGGTTAGTTGGTAATTGAATGCTTCTTGGAAACAGAACTAGCTCTATTTTGATTGGTCCACCTTATGGGCCCTTGTATTGTGTGACTCAGGCACTCCACTATATATTTATTTCCATTCATTTGTTGATTTGCACTTTCCTTTGAATGCCTGGCTTTTGGGAATTATTTGGCTTTTGTACTATTTGTATGGTCACTAATTTCTGTGTTATGCCACTTGAATGTATGTTTAATTCTGAGAGTATGTGGGTGGCTAATAGATACTTCTGTCTTTATTCTTTGTTGCAGATATATGTTCTCTGATTCTTTGATATAGTTGACCTTCTGTCTGTCTTATTAAATGTAGTTACAATTTAGGCAGTTTCTCCTATAAATAATGCTGATTCTTCTTTCTTGGTGGTTGGTAGGTAGTTGAAGATGATACACAACTATACTCCCATTTGTTACTCTTGAAAAGGTGAGAATAAGGAACTAAAAATCACAGACCTACGCTGAACTGTCACAGATCCTGAAATAACATCAACAATCTCACTCCAAATTCATGGAAAATAAAACATGGAAAAAGAAGACAAAATGCTTGTACTACCCACCCCAGCTGCCTCCTCATTTCTAATTGTGTGCATTTGTGTGGTTGGATGCAAAACCATTTCAGCAGTTCCTATGTGGGAAAGCTGAAAATGGGCCACCTGCAGAGCACAGTATCCCCTCCCCCCAACAATTCTTTTAAAACACAATGCATCTGCAGCAGAAATAAATCAGCTCAGCTCTCAAACATAGCCCAAATCATGAGATCAAAGCCCAGAACTGCTTTAAAATTGGTTTAAAGTCATACCACAATGTATTACTTAGAGCAACATGTTTGTACTGGGTATAGCTAGATAGTGTTGTGGTCCACCGGCAGCCTGCGGAGCTAGCAGCAGAGTTGGACAGCGAGGAGAGTGGGGAGGAACATGGGCCAGTCCTGGAGTCTGGGGAAGGCTCAGACAAGGGCTCTGAGTCAGAGGCAGAGTGAGGCACAGAGCCATCTGGGAGTGCTGCCTCCAGAGCCTTCAGAGTCGGACAGCAGCAAGGCAGAGGAACAGGCTCCCCTTGTTCCCAGTGCGTGCATGCACAGAACTACCAGAAGGCAAGAAGACTTAAGACATAAGGGATGACTCGGGAGTAAGGCTTGGAGGTGATTGGCCGCTCCCATAGGACATAAAGGAAGAACAAAGGCATATGAGCCTTTGCAGGAAGGAACTTGGTTCATGCTGGTCAGTTTACCTTCTGAAGCTCCATTTTGACTCTTTGCTCCATGTGGCCTTGCCAAGTTAATTGCCAGTTAAGTCTTTGACAGTGTTTCAAAGAAGACAAAGGGGGATGCTTATCAGCCTTATCTGGAAGGACTTTGGCAGCCTACTGTAAGACTCTTTACAACTATTTGGGACTCATTACGGGCTGTGAATGAACACAATTCACAGCCTTTGAAATAAAAAGAGGGTTTTTGGGACTAAGCATGTGCTTTTTACTGTATCAGGAAGCCTAGGTCAGAACAGGTAGGCATGTAAGTACATAGATACATTGGTACATAAAAAACTGGCCTTGTTCAATGTACATGACTACTTGTTCGGTCATAACTCAAAAAAAAAAAAAGGATAGCTGCATCTATTTAATCATCTCTGAAATCAAAAGAATTAAGATAGTGGACCTTATGATTAAAGTGACCAGTCTAATTTTTCTTACTCTCCCTTCACTGAAGTCCTTGTCCCTGCTCCTGTATTTGTCAATGTTCACACCGTTGTTGTTGTTTTTTTATTCCACACTCAGTTGGCTGAATATGCATACTGATATGCTGTAATAGATCATGTCAAATTTTTCAACTTTAAATTTTCAAACATCAGGGGTGCTCAAAAGTTGTGCCTTGGAATTGTAAAGATATTTTGGCTTCTTTAATATAATTTAGATGTGCTTGGTAAGTAACTACATAAACATCATCACTTTTCAGACCAGCAATTTCCCAGCAAACAATTTAGATCAGCAATTCTCCAGTACCCTCAAAGAAATACATTATTCTGTGTGCAGTGAGCTGGATGGAAGATATCTTCATCATTTCACTCAAGAGAAAGACTCAAAAACAGGAAAACCTGCTGAAGTGATTGCAGATAATCTGATGTATTTCATGAAGAAAAAAGGCACTGACAAAAACTTGAAGTCATTGAAGGAGATTCTATAAATGTTAATACTGGCTGTAAAGGTGATGCCATGGGTAGGGATCAAGCCAGAGCATTCACTCTGCTGGAGCTGATTGACTGATCTGAAAGTGTATATGAGCCATCTTTGACGTAGAAACAGATTAAAGTGGAAATAAAGAAGTTCATTGACAAACCAATGTAATTGTCAGCTTCTATCTTGTCTTGCTTGCTATCGGCTGCCATAGTAATGGGAGGAGGGGTCTTAAGTATTTGGGAGGGGAAAAGTGCGGGTGGAGAGGTCTCGGAACGATGAGGGAGGATTGCTCCCATTATCTACTGTCCAGCTGAATGGACGTATTTATGCCCAGTCAAGGTCAACCGTCTCTGCATACCAGGTGGATGAAGCCACTTGAAGGTGCACCCCACATGACACCTTTGAGGGCTGAGGACTGGGCATTCAGCCTGGGCCGGGGGGGGGGGGGGATTTGGGAAAACTTTTGATATGTAAACCTTTGCGCCTTTAGCCTCAGACCTGGCTTTACTTTGGTTGCTATCATTTCATATCCAGTAAAAGTACCATTTGTCTAAAACAATGGAGTTGGGGGTCTCCTTTCTTGGATTTTGAGGGAGGAACATCTGACATTAAGTAAGGTCTGCTTTGTCGGCCATCCTGAAGTTAACACTACTGAGGGGGCTGAGCAAAGAACTAACCAAGGTAGTAATCAGGAGGACCTGGGGCTGCTGTGTCCACTCCTCCCTTGTGTTGCCCTGGCTGGGAAGAAACGGAGTGGATGGCTGAACTGAAACTTGAGGAGGAGCTGGTTCATTCCATATGGTCATTGGCAGTGGGACGGATGGAGGCTCCAGAGGAGATCCCCCCCAGAAGTAACAACCACCAGACGCTGGCGTGGGGAGAGTTGGAGAGTATGTGAAAGGTATACCTTGCCAGCATGTGGGGGAGCTGAACAGGCAGAAGGGGGAGCAGAAGCCCCTGCTAACCCATAATTGGTCCCTGGAGCTCAACCAGGGTCAGCGCAGACTGCCAGAGCTCAAGCGGTGGCAGCATTCCAGCCCCCCCAGTGGGGGGGGGAGGATAGCCCAACGAAGGCTTGGAATTCTAAAGGTCTCTCCACTAGGTGTGCACTATGGAGGGGATCCCAAAGCTCTGGGATTCTTCCTAGCACAAGTCTGGAATTACATGCAGGAGTATAGGGAGGACTTTGCTTCAGAAGCAGCAAAAATGAGATGTGTCACCATAGTGCTGGAAGGGGCAGCAACTGAGTGGATGGTGGTTCTTCATACCGAAGATTCCCCACAGTTGAGAGATTATGATGTGTTCATGACAGCTCTAAGGCACCTTTCAAAGACCCCTAGCTGAGTGTAAGGCTACGACCAGGATGAAATCCTTAAGCCAGGGGCAGAGATCGATGGCAGCATACACCCAGGAGTTTCACGAGCTGGCTTGCCACATGCGGGAATGGTCCCAGGAGGCTCTGGTGGAATGTTACAAAGATGGCCTTAACAAGGATGTCTACCAGCTCTGTGTTTCCCAAGAGGTGCCCTGAGACCTTCAGTGCTGGTATGTGATGGCAGCGGATGTGGAAATTTACCTGGCCAGAAGCCGGCACTGGGGGGCAGCAGCTGGAGCAAACCTTCCCTCTCAGTCTTGAAAGAGGTTCCTAGAGCTGCTAAAGGGGTGTCAGCAGCCAAGCCCAGACCAACAGCATGTTTCAGATGCAGAAAGACTCAGATTACCCTGCCTACAGAAATGGAACCCTCATGTGAATTGGATGAAGAGTTTGCTGCACATCCTTTCCACCCAGCCGGGAAGAGGGGTTGGAAAAAACCCCTGCATAGCCAAAGCCACAAAGGAATTGGCAGATGCAGTGCGAGAAAGCATTGAGAGGGAGGAGAAAATCCCTAAGGAATATTGTTATTTTTGAAGCTGTTCTTCCTACCTCCCTCTTTGATGTCGGAGTCAAAGTGCTCCATCCTATGTCACTGTTTGTTTGTCTCTGATAGCTGCCTTTGGAGAATTTGCTTCCATCTGGATGGAATCTGATATTTTGGAGTGTGGACTCAAAGTACCTCTTTTTGGGTTGCTTGTTTTATTTTTTGAAGCTGTTCTTCTTCCCTCCCTCCTTTACATGAGTGCATTTTTAAATGCTTATGAGTCAAGGTGCCCCACTGATATTCTGTTTGTTTGCAACACAAGTTGCTGGCCTTTTGACTTCCAGTTCCGGCGGCTATGGCGACAGGCAAGGACTTTGCCCGCTCCCGCTCTTCGGTGGGCTTCCCCCGTCCTCGGGGGGGCACAGGACGCCCCGAAGAGGCGCCCTGCCGAAGGAGCGGCTCGCGGAAGGCTCTGGCACCGGCGGCGGCTGGTGGGGGCTTTTCCGCTTTGCTCCAGGCACCGGGGAGCAGTTTTGGAGGACGCGCCTGCGTCTCGCCCCATGCTGATCGGAGAACGCAAAACTGAAGGAAGCAGCGGCGGTGCGGTGAGATGCTTCCTCTCTTCATCCCCTTACTTTTGAGTTGATGGACTTTTCAGTAATTTTAAAAGTTAATCTTTCGGATTTATTCTTGGAGGAGCGGATTTATTCTTGGAGGAGCGGCTAGAGGGGAGGGGGATTTCCCCCCCCCTTGGACAAGCGGCTTGTAAAAATTCTGCTCTCGCCCCCAGGGGAAGGAGGAGGGGGAAGAGCCAACTAATGATGCCTCACCCCAGTAAAAGTGTTTTTCATGGGACTTAGTTCCAGAACTTATTGATGACCTGAGAACTTTCTGAACTTTTAAAATTTTTCCTATGCCTCTGAGCCCAAAGCTGGCAGGGCAAGATGGCACACTTCCTTTGTCTTCATGAACTGTGAAACCTGACTCCACCTTTAAAATTCAGGCTTCCGGTCTTTGTCTCCGTGTCACCCAGAGGAATCTCTTGTGGATTGTTATTTCCTGAACTCTTTGGAGAAAAAACTTTCATCTATTGCTAGAGTGACTAAAGAAACTCCCACCTGTTTGGATCCTCTGCCTTCTGGACTCATCTGCCTGCTCTACTTCTCCAGCTGCCCAGTCTCTACACTGACTGATCTCTTTGTTTTATAAACCATGTCTCCAAAAAGACCACCCTCTGGAAAACCTGGCTTTGCTACTTCTGCACCGACATCTGCAACATCCAGTCCTGCCACACAGTCAAAGATTACAGAACTGATGCAACCTAAGAGTACAGAGATGGATTTGCAACAAATGCTCCAGCAACTCATACAGGGCCAGGAAGAAATTAAGAAACAATTAAAAGAAATGAAGGAAGAAATTAAAGAGAATCAAGTCCAAATTTATAAGAACTCACAGAGACTGGACCTTGTGGAGGGTGGGGTGGCGGAGGCGAGAGGGGGGGGGGGTAGAGGCTTTACAGAAGGGAAACAAAGAACTTGATATCCAACAAATGAAAACAGAGTTTGAGAGAATGTCCTTTTATCTTAGATTTCAAAATGTAATAGAAGTAGATGGGGAAAATATAAGGGACATTATGACTAATATTTTAGCTGAATACATACACAAAGATAAACAGCAGATGGAATGGGAGATAGATCTGGTCTATAGAGTGAATTCAGCATATGCCAGAACACACAATGTACCCAGGGAGGTTCATATTAAATTCCTTAGGAAAAGTACAAGAGATGAAATTCTGGGTGTACAAAGGGGGCAAACATTGACATATCATGACAGGGAGATAACCATCCTGAAGCAGATCCCCCAAAAAATTAGGGAGAAAAGGAAAAACTATTCGCAATTGGCGAATAAACTATACCAGAAGGGGGTGTGGTTTAGATGGTTGATGCCTGAAGGTATGCTGATATTCTGGGAGGAGACAAGAATCAGAATCAATACACCCATAGAGGCACAGGCCTTTATGGAAAAAAATAAAGCGAACCTAGAAAAAACAGAAGACACCACAATGGTCACACAGGACACGGGAGGGGCCGGAGCTCTGCCAGCGGGGGGTGAAGGGGCAACATCAAGAAAGCTCAGATCACAAAAATGAATAAGAAAACCACAATGTTATAAACAGACCGAAAGTAATAATGAAATTATATCTAGACTATATATCATAACTATATAAACTGATTGAAAACTATTTTTTCTAGAATTAATAGGCTGATTTTTTATGATTATGTATTAATGTTTTATATTTAGATGTATCCTATGAGTTTGGAGGGAGGGGGCGTCTGCCACACTTGCAACTGCCAAAATTTGTAACCATTCCACTTACCCTTTTCCTTATAAATGTTTTAAAAAACCAATAAAACTTTTTGAAAAAAAAAAGTTGCTGGCCTTTTGGGGTGGCAGTCATTGCATCCTCTGTGCCTGCCACCCCTCATAATATGCGTGCAAATATCATGGTCTTCCAAACTATCCCTGCTAAATATGCACCCCTCATTCATCATGATAGAAAGAATTCTATCGTTTGAGAAAAAGGGAGAACAATGAAGGAAATGCTAAAAAATAAAAAGTAATAAGTATTGTGCTGCAGTCAGCTGTATCCTTCCTGCATTGGGATCTGGATCCTTCATGGGTCCTTTTAAATGCCATCCCCATTCCCTCCAGGAATTGGCATGTAACTCAAACTACCAGAGCAATCCTCACACCTTTTGTGCTGTTAATAGGCCAATCAGGAATAACAAAAGATAAACACTGTCAGAAAGGAATCTGTCTATGTTAGGGTATATGACTGAGTTTTACAATGTAGTTAGATTATATGACTAAAGTAATTATAATATTAAGAGCTTTCCCATAAAAGTAAGAGAAGGAGTCTGAGGAATTGTGACAAGTAGAAAGTCATGATTTTAACTTTCTTGTGGCTGTTGTGTAATGGGGGGGGGGAGATGCAAAGGATTTTCTAGCTCGGATCCGAGGCAACTGGGCAGAGAAACAAACCCCTGGAAAGGAAACTCCACACCGAACACTTTCTCCCTCCCTCCCTCTCTCTTTCTCCCTTCCCTTCCTCTGATTGGCTGGCAGTGAACTGTCACTTGAACCCAAAAGCCCAGGGTGAACAGAGTTTATCCCAAAAGCTCATGAGAAAGGGCCTGGGACTAAAGAGGCAGGGTCCCATTGGCCGGCACGAACAGCTAGGGTCCTAACAGCGGAGGCAAGAGGGTAGAAGTTAATGGCTGGGGGCAGAAACCTGGGGGTGAAAAGGGGGCAGTGGAAGGTATGAGGAGAACAGTCCCATTCCATTAGAGCAGTGCTTCTCAATTATTTTCTGTCATGCCCCCCCTAGGAAGAAGAAAACATTTCGCGCGCCCCCCCCCATGCGACTGTAAATAGTATCATTTGTCTATAAAATTGTTATAAGTACACCTCTGCATAACACTGTATCCTTATTAACGTATAAGAGAATAAAAAAAGAAAGAAATGTGGATCAATTTACAACAAAGAATAGCTTTATTAACTGTAGCAGAAAAGATTTAAAGGAGCACAGGATTTAAAGGAACACAATATTAAAAAAACCTTTAACCTGCAAAACAAAAATATATAAAATAATTTGAGCTGAGCCCCCCTTTATGGAGCCTCGCGCCCCCCCTGGGGGGCCCGCCCCACTATTTGAGAAGCACTGCATTAGAGGAACATATGAGATTCGTGCGCTCAGTCCTGAAAAAACTCAGAGCTGCTGAACTGTATGCCAAATTGTCTAAGTGCGAATTTCACCAGGAAAATATTGACTATTTGTGCTACCGCATATCCCATGAGAGTATTGAAATGGACCCAGAGAAGGTCTGGGCAGTCAAGGAGTGGGTGCCCCCCTGCCCCCACAAGCAGCTACAAAGCTTCCTAGATTTTGCCAACTTTTACCGACAATTCATCTCCTCATTTGCTAGGATTGCATTGCCTATTACAAATCTCCTAAAGACAACTGGAGAAGTAAAGCCAAAACCTAGCCACCCCCCAAAGAAGACCATGGAGTGCCAGGCTGCATTTCAGAAACGGAAACTATTGTTTGCAGCTGAACCTATTCTAGAACATCCTGACAGGAATGCCCCATTTGTGGTCCAAGCTGATGCCAGTAATGTTG
The DNA here is from genome assembly GCF_964273705.1 of Natrix helvetica. Classification (NCBI taxonomy): domain Eukaryota; kingdom Metazoa; phylum Chordata; class Lepidosauria; order Squamata; family Natricidae; genus Natrix; species Natrix helvetica. Next base: position 54,707,795 of record NC_138558.1, on the reverse strand, counting down.
CTGTGGGAGCAGTACTACTTCAAACTAATGCTGCTGGAACCTTACAACCTTGCACCTAGAAATTGACTGAAACCGAAAGGAGGTGGGCAATTTGGGAGAAGGAAGCATTTGCGGTCCGGTGTGCCCTGTTAACCTGGAGGCATTTCCTCTAAGGAGCAAAGCACCCTTTTGAGGTGTGGACGGATCATAAGAAACTCAAGGCCTTGAAAATACCCTGGATTCTGTCGCCCAAGCAAGTTTGCTGGGCACAACACTTTAATTGGTTCAATTTCTCTCTACGGTACTTTCCTGGGGGGGGGGGACTTTATGGCAAACACCCTATCCAGACTGCCACAATATAATAGCACCCAGCTGGAGGTGATCTGCCCGGTCATCTCCTCCAAGCAATTGGCTGCTCCTGTGGTAACCAGAGACCAGGGAAAGATTGACCTGGATGTATCCACCAATCTAACCATGCGGCTAAGGGAAGTGCTGGCAACTGATGACTGGTTCAAATCCCACTCAAACAAATGTACAATTCATGATGGCCTTGAATGGGTGGGGACTACGTTGTATGTTCCTGCCAAGTTTAGGGGAGTTGTGTTACAACACGCCCATGATTCAAAAGCTGCTGGACACTTTGGGTTCATGAAGACTTTACATTTAGTTAAACGGCAGTTTTGATAGCCTTCCTTGAAAAAGGACATAGAAACCTAGGTCGCTAGCTGTCCTGTTTGTCCTTCTGGAAAGAGGCCACCTGGGAAGCCACCTGGATTATTCCAGAACATTGCTAGACCTGACGCTCCCTGGAAAGAGATATCTATGGACTTCATTGTCAAATTACCTGAGAGCAGTGGAAACATCATCATTTGGGTGGTCACGGATTTGTTCTCTAAGCAGGTGCATTTTGTACCCTGCTCCAAGATCCCTTCAGCAAAAACCTTAGCTAAATTATTTATCCCAATGTGTACAGGTTATATGGTGTTCCTGAATGCATTATTTCAGAAAGGGGGGTCCAGTTCACCTCCCACTTTTGGAGGGAGTTCCTGAAGATGTTAAGCTCCACCCATGGTCTAAGCTCTGCCCACCACCCACAGGCAAATGGGGCTTGTGAACGGACTAACTCGATTCTAGAGCAGTACCTCAGGTGCTGCATAAATTATCAGCAAGATAACTGGGTTGATTTACTGCCATTTGAAGAGGTCACATATAATAACACCATACATGGCAGTATGGGTTTCACCCCATCCAAAGTGGACTCTGGTCAGGACTTTGTTCCTATACTAGAACTGCCCCAAGAAAAACTGCAAAACCCTTTCCTGACAGAGTGGATTGAGCAACTCCAGTTTATCTGGCCCGTGACTTGTAAAGTGTTAGATGAAGCTCACCAAGCATGTAAGAGACAAGCTGATAAAAAAGAGTTATGCCAAAAGAATACCAAATTGGAGATAGGGTTTTCTTATCTACTAAGTATTTACAGACTACCCAGAAGTCAAAGAAACTAGAACCAAAATATGTGGGGCCTTTCCCCATTGTGAGAATTGTGAATCCGGTCATGGTACAGTTATAATTACTCAAAACCCCTTAGTAGGATCCACCCTATATTTCATGTTAGTTTACTGAAACCAGAACATACCTCCTCGCTTCAACCAGCCAAACCCCTCCTCCCATTCCCCCTCCTTATTGAGGGAGAGCAGTATTTTGAAGTCAAAGAGATCCTTGATTCCAGAAAACATAGGGAGAAAATTTAATTACTTGGCAACATTTCCCCTTCTCCCATTCTGAATGGGTAAACAAGCAGGCTCTCAGGGCCACAAAACTTTTACAGTTGTTTCATTCCAAATCCTGATAAGCCTTGATAATATTGTTGTAACTTTTGTGTTGTTGTGTTGTTTTCTATGTTGTTTTATATTTTCCTCCAGGGTTAACACCCCTACTGCTGGAGAGCCAAATGTCACCCTCTTTCTTACTTGCTTGCTATCACTGCCATAGTAATGCGGGGAGGGGGCTTAAGTGTTTGGGAGGGGAAATGTGCTGGTGGAGATGTTTCGGAATTGCTCCCATCCTCTACTGACGAGTTGAACAGGCTCATTTATGCCCTTATTTAGTTGGGGGTTATTATTTAATATAATAATAATAATAATAATAATAATAATAATAATAATAATAATAATGCAAACTGTTGAATATGTATCACACTTTGCATCCATGAAGTGACATCGACAGGTTGTACCTGCCAAGAAAAATAGTGGGCGGGGGCTATTGCAAATCCATCAAACTGTAGAAGAAGAAAAATGAAGTTTGAATGATTATGTGAACCAAAGTACAGAAAAATTGCTGCAGGCTGTGAAAACAGAGAACAGCATAAAAACAACAGAAACAAAGGCAGAATATAAGGAAAAACAGCTGGATGACAGATTAAATAGATAGATAGAAAAATTAAATAGATAGAAAACCAAAGCTTTGCATGGACAGTACTTTAAAAACATTGAAGGAAAATGTGATGACAACTTGACATGGACATGGCTTAAGATGGGAACTATCAAGAAAGAAATGGAAGGTTTAATACTTGCTGCTCAAGAACAAGCACTACAAACTAATGCCATGAAAACGAAGATACAAAAATCCACTGACAACCCAAACTGCCGACTTTGCAATAACAAAGTCGAAACTGTTTCACATTTAATATGTGAATGCAGCAAAATTGCACAAACAGATTACAAAGCTAGACATGACCGAGTTGCTAAATTAATCCACTGGTCATTATGTAAAAATATGATTTACCTGTGTCCAGAAAGTCATGGGAACATAAGGTGGAAAAAGTTATCAAAAATGAGAAGGTGAAAATCTTGTGGGACTTTCGAATACAATCGGATCGTCATTTGGAGCACAACACGCCAGATATCACGGTTGTAGAGGGCCGAAGTGTACAGTTTATTGATATCACTGTTCCTGGAGATGCCAGAGTCGAAGAAAAAGAACTAGAAAAAATAATGAAATTATCGCGACGTGGCCATCGAAACTAGACGGCTATGAATGAAGCATGTAACAGTGATACCCATTATCATCGGGGCACTTGGCACCATGTCCAAGAATTTTACAAGATACATCAACAAATTGCAGCTTCCTGCAATAACACCAATGGAACTGCCAAAAACTGCACTACTCGGAACATCTTATATTTTAAGAAGGTACTTGGTCGATACCTAGGACGCTGGCAGCAAACCGTATCAACCATTAGCACCAGTCACTGGTATTTGTAATGCATTTTTGAATGTTCAGTTGGCTGAGTTTCATGTTTAATGAATAAAGTATATAATAATAATTCCTGCAATAACACCAGCGGAACTGCAAAAAACTGTGCTACTCGGAACATCTTCTATTTTAAGAAGGTACTTGGTTGATACCTAGGATGCTGGCAGCAAACCATATCAACCATTAGCACCAGTCACTAGTATTTGTAATGCATTTTTGAATGTTCAGTTGGCTGAGTTTCATGTTTAATGAATAAAGTATACAATAATAATAATAATAATAATAATAATAATAATAATAATAATAATAATAATAATAATAATAATACAACCACCAATAGCAAATGTCACCTCTGTAATGAGAAAGATGAGACAGTTGATCACTTGATCAGTGGGTGCAGCAAAATTTCACAAACTGACTACCTACAACGCTATGACTGCATTGCTAAGATTATTCACTGGAAATTGTGCCAAAGGTTTGGATTTGAGTACAGCAAAAACCACTGGGACCATCAGGTTGAGAAGGTTTTAGAGAATGAGAAAGGCAAGATGTTGTGGGACTTCAGAATCCAGACTGACAGGCACTTGGCCTACAACACACCTGGCATAAAAATAATTGAAAAGAAAGAAGTATGGTTCATTTACATTGCAATACCTGGTGATGCACGAATTGAAGATAAACAGCAAGAAAAAAATCACAAAATACCGGGACTTGCAAATTGAGGTTGAGCGACTGTGGAAAAAGAAATCATGTGTTGTCCCAATTGTAATTGGAGCCCTTGGAGCAATACCTAAAGGCTACCTCGCTATTTGAAAATTCTAAATTTACCTGACTTGAACATTCTGACTCTACAAAAAACTACCCTACTTGGAACAACTTATATCCTCCGACGTTACCTTAACAGTTCCTAAGTCCTTGGTTAGGACTCGAGCTGTTAGGCTACCAACCAGCCCCAAAGGCTGGGAATCTCACCAAAGATTAACCACATAATAATAATAATAATATACCAACAGTATTTCCTGAACTACTTTTTCTATAAAAGTATAAACATAAACTAATATTTAAATAAAAGCTCCTCCCCCTTGCTTAATAGGAAGAACACAGGAAGGGAGGAAATGATTGGTTTAGCCTACTATATTTTCCCGTACTCTTCATGGGGGAGTTTATGGACATTTTCTGCACTCTATTCTTCATCATTTTACTTTTGTCAGTTTCTGGGAAAGTAGTGCAGCCAAGCATCATATAGCCACATTTACTACTTATCAGCAGGGGGAAAGCCTACCGGTTCGGACCAGATCGGGAGAACTGGTAGCAGACATTGGGCCTGGATCGCCGAACCGGTAGGGACTGCTGACTGGCCATTCCCCCGAACCTTTCCCCTAGTTGCTGCTCACTCACCACTCCCAGTCTCTGCTTTCCACGATCCCAGCCTGCCTCCCCTACTCCCTTCCCTGTGGCCTGCAGCCCTGCCATGCTGGCCTGCTTTCCACGTGGCCTTCCCGGTGTCCTTGTGGCCAGGTTGCAAAGGAAAACAAGTGGAAGGCCACATGGAAGGCAGGGAAGCATGTCGGGGTCGCCGGCCATGGGGAAGGGAGCTAGCAGCCTACTCCCTTCCCTGCAGTCCTGCCATGCTTGCCTGCCTTCCCAGCGGTCCCCCATGCCTGCTTGCCTTCCAAAGTTGCCGTCCAGCCCTGCCCGGCCAGTGGGTGGGTGGGCGGTCCTTGGTGGAGACACAGCCATTGCTCTGGGGCTGAGAGGGGTGGCGGCAGTGCTCTGGGAGGGCAGGCATATGCAGCAGTCCCAGAACTGCATGTGCAGCAGTCCCAGGACATCCGCCTGGCGCCTGCCCTCCCAGAGCACCCACTGGCCAGACTGGACACCAACCTCAGAAAGCAAGCAGGCGTGGCGGTCCTCCGGGAAGGCCAAGTGGAAGGCAGGCAAGCATGGCAAGGCTTTGGGGAAGGGAGTAGGCTTGCCTTGTCTGGCCTCTCCGCCATCCTGGAACTGCACTGCACTGGGGAGTTCTCCTACACAGATACGCCCAGCAGCAGCAACACACAGAGAGAGAGAGAGAGAGAGAGAGAGAGAGAGAGAGAGAGAGAGAGAGAGAGAAAAGAAAAAAAAAAGACAAAGACAAAGACAAAGAAAAAGAAAAAGAAGGAAAGAAAGAGGAAGGGGAGAGAGACAAGAAAGAAAGAAAGAAAGAAAGAAAGAAAGAAAGAAAGAAAGAGAGAGAGAGAGAGAGAGAGAGAGAGAGAGAGAGAGAGAAGGGGTTGCAAGAAAAGCAATCTGAGCCTGTTAACAAGGGAATATTTACATCTACCATACATAGATACATTTAAACAGCAATCTATTTCTCAATATTTGGGTGGTGTTAATGGTAGTCTATTTGTAGTAATGAGCTTTACTTAATGTAATTACTTAACATGTAATTAAGTTGTTTAAAGCTTTTTTACATGTTTTGATTTTTTTCAGTGCCATCGCCCAGTACGCATCTACTGTATATAGCTATTTAAAAAGAAGTCCACAAAACATCTCAAGCTAAGCTTAAGTTTACTGTATGTGAGAAAAAGTGAAATCTTTGCTATTGCAAGCTTCATCTACTTCCAATACTCTGGTGTGCCATTTGATAAAGCTGGATTGAATTGTTGCTCACATTATTTTCCAATTGTTGTATCAAAGATTGAGCATAGTGCCACAGATCTGCACCATTGCTTTCACTATAATTTTCATTGGTATGAAAGCTGATGCTATGTTGAACTGGATTTCTGCTTTTTGTTTTCTTTTTAACAATAGTACGAAAGTGATTTTCAATTGCCTCATTTCAAAAGGGTTTTTTTCAATTTCCCAATCTAGCCCAGAGACATTTATTTCCTGACATATTACATGTAAGAACTATTCAAGTCCAACCATGTATCCTTAACTTTGTTAAAACTTTGCCAATAAAAGAGAATATTTGGTGATCTTTGGTGCAAAACTTTTCATTATCCTATTTTAAATAGAATGCAATCATTCTGAATATGCAAAATAATCCAGATATTTTGGGTTTTCTTCTTCACTGTAATCCATTACTTTTGTTTTACATTTTTGTTTTGAATATTTTGAAAGCAAATATGAGAGCAGGATTTGGGATGGGAAATGGGAAAGTTCCCCATTCACATGTTTGCTGAACTTCGCAGCATTATATGTAACATAATGGTACCATTGTATGGTCCTGGACATGTCTCATCAGACCTACAGTATAGACATTAAATCATATCTAGAAAGACTTTTCCTCTCTTTTGGTCATGACATGAAATTTATTTTCTAAAGAGATAGAAGTCTGTTTTTCTCTAGTTTAAGAATACTGTAAGATATGTAGTTAGGAAGCAAAAATATGCTGCAAAATTATTTAATTAAATGCTATTAAATCAAGCTAATTATTGCTCAAAACAAAGTGTCTGTGATAAACACAATTGCTTTTCCATTCCTGTTTCTTTGACCCTGTCTGTATACCTGCCTGACTATTGTTCCTTCTTTCCTCATCCTTGCCAGCAATACCCCCCCCCCCCAGGTCCATATGCTGCAACAGGATCATGTTTTAAACCTGGTATCACCATCTGTGATTTTTTGAACACATTTTTGCCTATTTTGTTTAGCTAATATGATCCTTTAGAATGTAGAATAATATTACCTTCATTACATTCCTTGTTATCCTTTCTATGGACTTCCTACATTGGCCCAAGCTCATTTTCTATACCGACATGTTCAATACTGTGAACAAAGGTGTTTAACAAACTGAGGGGAGACAGATCTAACAATGGCTTTTCTGGGGAATAACTAGGATGCATTCTATCTAACGTTGTCCTAAGGCATCGGCCTAATTAGTATTTCAGCTGGGCATTTAATAGTTTGTGGCCACAGTGTTGTGTGCTGCATTAATAGGAACTGGTCCACATTCTCCTGCCAGTTCCTGGGGCCCATTTTACCCAAAGCCTCTTTGGCTGTCCGGACCATCGGTTCATCCAGCCCATTCCCCGCAGGGTGAAACGGCGATATCAGGGCATGTGTAATTCCCTGACCAGCCAGGAAACTGTCAAACATGGTAGAAGTAAGTTGGGGACTGTTATCCGACACAATTGAATCCCGTGCCTGGCAAATATCCTACACAGCGCTCTGATTAATGCCTCAGAAGTGACATTAAGACAATTTCCAACCACTTCAAATACGCATTAACTATGACTAAAAACACATGACCGTGAAAGGGCCTGTGAAATCCACATGGATTCTCACCCATGGAGCTGAAAGGATTTTCCATTCATGAGTCGGGGCTTTTGGTGGTAATGGTCATATCTCCTGACACTTATGACAACCAGGAAAGGGTGTGTTGGCTTTAAGGTATTGGAGACAATGATACAGTTGTGTTCCTGCATTCTCTAAAGCACTAGTTTTGGAAACTGGAATGCCTAATTCAGTTCTTCTTCAGTTCTTCTCGGCTATGGCGGAGTCTAATTTGGGCCACCAAAGATAGCTATGCACAAGGGCTTTCATACGAACGATTCCTGTGTGTCCTAAGTGCAACACCTCTTATACCTGTTTTTCTTATACCCCTGGTACCACCACCCATTGACCCCATAACAAACACTCCTTCTGAACAGACAGCTCAGAGCGGTGGGATAAATAAGGAAGAAATTCAGAGCCAACCAGCTCCCTTGGCCACCCTAAGTGCCCAGCCCAGTATCTTAGATATCACTGGGTCCTTAGAAGAATACCTGGCAATATCAATGGCAGTGATCGGAAGATACAGGTGCTCAATAAGTAACACCTGTGAGGCCGGGGCTGGGTCTTCTAATTTGTCAGGCAGGGGGCAACAACTCAGTGCATCTGCATGACTGATGTGCTTGCCAGGTCAGTAGGCGAGTTGGTAGTCTTAGGCCCCCACGAAAACTGTCCAATGAGTCATGCGAGGGGATAACATAGGCAGTGTTTGCTTGCTTCCGGAAATTAGTCCTAAAAGGAGCTGGTGATTTGTTATGATTTGAAATGCCAGCCCATAAAGATAATTGTTAAAACATTTAACTCTGGCAACTATAGCCAGGGTCTCTTTGTCTAAGTGGTTATAATTGCGTTCAGCTGCAGCTAGTGTCCTCAAGAAAAATGCAACAGGTGCTTCATGCCCATTCAGTAAAAGGTGGCTAAGAACAGCGTCCACTCCGTAAGAAGAGGCATCACAAGATAATACAATGGGTAGCATATCACTGTATTGTGCTAGAACAGAGTTGGAGATTAATAGCTATTTGATTGCCTTGAATGCTTGAGCTTCTCTGTGACCCCAAACCCACGGTGTTTTGAGATCTAGTAGCCGGTGCAATGGCTCTGCTATGGAAGCTTTATGTGGTAGGAATATTGCATAGAAATTGAGTAATCCTAAGAAAGCTTGTAGCTCGGCTCTATTGTTCAGTGTGCACACATCAAGGATAGCCCTAGTTTTGGAAGATGTAGGATGGATTCCCTCAGAGTCAACCAAGAAACCCAGGAATTCCATTTGAGGCACAGCTATGTGGCATTTCTCCCTTTTTACTCTGAGGCCAATGTTCTGGAATCGCTGTAACACAGAGCGAAGACTGACCATAAGCACAGAACAATCTCGGGCTGCTATTAAAACATCATTGAAGTATGGTATTACTCCGGCAACTCCCTGAAATAGCCGCTCCATCATGCTCTGGAATAAACCGGGTACTACACTAACTCTGAACTGGAGGCGACGACATCAAAAGGCTCCTCGATGGATAATGATCGTCTATGCCTCTGCAGTTTCATCGTCTACCAGCAGTTGCTGGTAGGCTTGGGCCAAATCAAGTTTAGCAAATATACACCCATTTCCTAAAGAGTGCAGCAAATGCTGCACCACAGGCACAGGGTAGGCATTGGGTGGCAAAGTGCGGTTTATTGTGACCTTATAGTCGGCACACAAATGCGGAGATCTGTCTGGTTTTATTGGGGTCACTATGGGGGTCTCTCACTTAGAATAATCCACTGGTTCAAGCACCCCCTGAGCAATTAATTTGTCGAGTTCAGCGTTGACTTTAGCTTTAAGGGCAAAAGGAATGTGCCTAGGCTTGAGGCATATAGGGGCAACAGCCGGGTCCAAATTGAATGATACTGGCTTTCCTGTATACATTCCCAGCTTCCCATCAAACACAGAATGGAATTCCTGTGCCAGGATGTCTATGTCTGTATTTTGTACCATATTCATGCCACTAATACCCACCCCTAATGAATCAAACCAATCCAGGCCAAGGAGACTGGGCAATTGTCCCTCTACCACCACTAAGGGTAGATGGCCAGAGAACTCCTTATATTTAATGCGGAACTGGCCTGTCCCACAATGGGAATATTATTGCCCTGGTAATTTCTAAGGGACAAATCACAGGGTTGCAATTGCCTCTTTGATAGTCTAGGCCAGTGTTTCTCAACCTTGGCAGCTTGAAGATGGGTGGACTTCAACTCCCAGAACCCCCCTGCCAGGCTATCTGGTGGGAGAATTCTGGGAGTTGAAGTCCACTGATCTTCAAGGTGCCGAGGTTGAGAAACACTGGCCTAGACTATCAAAGACTATCACTGGTCTAGGCAATAACCTTTTTATAGTGCTGCAGGACACAATGGAAGTGGCAGATCCCGTGTCCACCTCCATGTCACAATTAGATCCCCCTATTTGTATCGTGAGGTGAATTTTCTTATGTAATGTTTGACTGGTATGCTGAATAAAATTTCTGGACACAGCAGGATGGCGATATACAGCATTACAGTCATTTCCCCCTCAAAGGAACTTTGATTTATATCGTCTTTGAAATTTAGGTTTTTCTGTTTTTTCTTCAGTCGGATAAGTTGCCCTACAGACTTTGGCTATGTGCCCTTTTCAGCCACATCTTTTACAGACAGTATTTTTAAAGTTACAAGCTGTCCTGGGGTGATATCCAAAACAAGTCCCTTGGTTAGTGATAGCCTTTATTTCTAGCCTCACTTAAGCAATTAATTTCTTCTTCCTCGTCAGAAAAGCTTTCAATTGTAGCCTCACTCTAGTGAATAGCCACACCTGATGGGGTTTCAACCTTAGTTGGACAGTGAGGTAGCTGGTTCTGTATAACTGCTAGGGATTGAGCTGACATTTCTGCAGCTTGTCTCATCCAGTGCTGATTGAAGTTACCTCAGGCTTGGCAAGGAGGCGCCGTTGTAGGCGAAGATCCCTCACTCCACATAACAGCCTGTCTAACAGAGCTTCATCAAGATCTTTGAATTCACAATGCAAGGCTGGAGATCTCAGAGACAACATAATGATTTATAGACTCCCCATCTGCCTGATTTCTATAATAAAATGCATGGTGTCTGGCAATTTTGGAGGGGGTAGGAGCATAGTACGCTTTTAATTTAAACATTAAAGTGTCCCAAGGGACTGCATGTATAGAGATTGGTGCTGACAGGACTCGGGCCATATCCAGCATTTCAGTTCCACACGCAGTCAGGAAGGTAGCGCACTTCTAGCCACTGGAAATACTGGTGAGATGGTTCGCTCTGAGGTAACATTTAAACCTCTCTACAAATGATTCCCAAGTTTCAGTAGTAGGACTGAACGGAGTGAATGGTGTGTGGGAAGCCATCTCCGATCGTCTGTGGTGCTGATTTTAAAATTCTCTGAAGTAATTTTATCGTTTTGTCTACCGCGTATACTAAAGAATCTGCTGCCTCAGTTCGAGGATCCCACCTTCGTCACCAGTGTTCAATACTTTGAACAAAGGTGTGTAACAAACTGAGGCGAGACAGATCTAACAGCAACCATTTATTTTACAACAAGAATCACTAACATGCAATTAGCAATTAGAATACGAACTGCAAGTGCCCATCTGACAGCTCCTTAAATACCCGGCTGTCAGACGACTGAACCAATCAGAATTCAGCTCCGTTCCCGCCCAGGGAACAGCCTGCGTCAAATGCTGAATACGTAACACGACACATCTACTGTATGTCCTTTTTTCAATTCCAAGCACTTCTACTCTACCCACCCACTCCAATTCCTGTCTCAGCTTTAAGGCTTCTCCCCTGGTGATAAATCAAGCAACAAGTCAACATTTTAACTGGGATTAATTTCTGTGGAGTACAAATTTGCTCATTCCTGAGATAAGCATGTTTAATGCTGTTACATCAGAAATGTGTAACAAAAAAGGTTATGCAAATGTAAGGTTCTTGTATTCACTATGGCCATGTCTTATTTATGAGCACTTAGTGTCAATTCTCTGGGGGTTATATGTTATAAAAAAAGTTATGATTACTTTTGAAAGGAAGAGGTAAGAGTCTTTCCACCCTGTGAAACCATTGGGTGGTTTCATTGGAGAAGAGGTAATCACAGCAGGGCCCAAGAAATTTCAATATTTGGCTTTTCTTCCTTCCTTATTTTTTTCCCCCTGAGCTTACAAGCTGTTTCAAATGTAACGATTCTGGGCATTAAAACATGAGTTATGAATGCATATTGGAATTTTGCATTACTCCCTGATTTACATGCTCTGAACAGAACTTGGTATCCAGTGAGAAGGCAAAGAAAATCTGTACATGACAAGAGAAGCGAGGGAGAATAAGGTAGCAAGGGGTTGAAGAAATCTGCCTACACAGGGCTCTGAGAAGTGAAAGATTAAAATAAGCCAAAAGGCCAGCTTCTCTCCTCAAGTCCAGGGGTTTTCTAGCCTTTTTAGCTGCTGATGCTGCTGGAGAGGAGGGGAAGAAAGTAGCGTTCCAGCAGCACCTTCTTCCTCACACCCGGCCCTTCCCTTTCAAACTTCGGGAGCACGTTTTTACGAAGGGTGTACGGGGGCCCCCGGGCTGTCTGGCACTGCAGCAACCTGTTCGGATTTCAACTGGGAAGCTTCCAAGGAAGCCGCGAATCAAGCGCCGCGGCAGACGCACAAAGCCTACCAGCCGCCCCCACATCCAGCGTGGGTTGCAGGTGAAGCTGCTGCTACGTTTGCTGTCCCGGCTCTAACTGTAACAGAGTGGGAGGAGGAAGGGAGGGCGACCCTCACCCCTTTTCCCGGAGAAGCCGCGGCTAAAGCTACCGCGCTTTGATGTGCACACAGACTTGATGAATCCAGTTGGAGCCATAACCACGCAAGGGGCGAGGGGACCAGTGCTAAGTCGCCGGCCTAATTGCAACAGCCCAGGAAATGGAATGGGGGGGGGAGAGAAGACAAGGAGACAAGGCTCTTCCTACACACACGCGCGCGCACACACATACACGCGCGTGCGAAGCAGTGGCAGTGGCAGCATCGCTGCCCATTGCTAGGTTTGGGAGGAAAGGAGAGTGTCGGGAAGCTCCGCACTAGGACCCAGCAAAGCAAGACGGCGCCTCTGGGCCCTTTTTTTGCCCTGCGGACCTACGACTGCAGCAGCGCGCGTCATTGTCGGGGTGGCAGCAGGCACAAGGCGCGGCGGGGTGGTCTTTTTCCGCCTCTCTTCTGCGGCGCCTCCCCTCCCGGTTCCTGGAACTCCAATTGGGGGAAGGAGCGCGTGCCTACTGCAGCCGCTGCTTGCCTGCTGTCCGCTCGCTCGGGTGTGCGGATGCCGACGGGCTCCTCCTCCTCCTCCTCCTACCCCAAGACTAGACCTGCACGCGGACAGACTGCTGCTCGCCTGCGCTCACCTCGCGCTCGGGTTTCCCCTCCTCTCGCGCGCGCCCGGCCTCGCGGAGCCCGCTTTGAATCCGCTGCTTTTCGTAGGATTGCTGTGTGGGGGTGCTGGTGCTGCAGTCGTCTTTCGGCGCCCCCCCCCCCAAGCCTCCCAAGTTTCCCCATTTTCGAGCTTCCTTTTCTCTCCTGGCAAGATTTCTTCAGCCTCACCAAGTCCTCCTCTTCCTTCTCATTATTATTGTCATCATCATCACCACTACCATCACAACTACATCTCTCTCTCCCTCTCCCTCTCTCTCGAAGCTCCTTTGAGCACCTCCTGGTGCTCCCAAGGTAGGCTTCTCACATCCCATACCCCTTCCCCTCATCTCCACCCATGGAAAAAACTGAAGAATGAGTGGCTTGGTGTGTTGATCTGCACATAAACGGGGGAAAGATGTTAGCCTCTGTTTCCGCCAGTCTCGACTTGGATGTGCTTGTGCATAAAGAGGATTCACTGAACCTTTCCTCACCCCTCAGCTAATACGAGCCTCCTGTTTTGAGTAGATCCTTTTAAAAAAAGATTCTGCAACTTTGTGCTGCGTTGTGACGGTTGTTATTTATGAAGTGCATATTTCGTCTTCGTGAACGTGACAGGTATTGTCTTCAAACAGCTGTCAAACATGTTCAACATTTGGAAGATATAAACTGCATTAGATTATAGGGATGTCTGTAATAACCCTTCCTCCTCTTCCTTTCCTCCCCCTCTTCTGTGTCTCTTTTATATTTTGGAAAATATATAAAATTAGAGTAAATGTATAAATACCAGTAGTGAAGTGATGAATTAATTTACTGGATAGGGAAAAGTCTGGAATGTTTTTGTGTTATAGAGAAGGGTGGAAAGAAAACAATATTACTTGGATCTGTCCATATGTCACTTTTAATTATGCATTGCATGTTCGAGCAAAGCAGGATCTCAGTGGAGGATGGCAATATAATAAGTTGCTCACTGGGAGAAAAAGTGCTTCTGAGACCCCAAGATTTAAAGTCCTCCTTGAAGTGATGGTACGTGAGTTGACTGAAAGCATCAATAAATAGATACAAGCTAAGTATCCTCTCCTTTTCAGCCTTTAGGTTTTGCAAAACAGCTGCTCTCAAGAGGAAGAAAATACCCTACATGATGCAGTGGCTTCTCATTTTCTTGATATGCTTTTCTGCAAGGTGAGAGGAAATTTGGATTTTCTATCAGCAACATTAAGGAATATATTGTTTTTTAATGATTGGTGTAAATGGCATGTATACAGAGATGAGTGTATCATATTCCTAACATGAGCTTTCTAATTGTATGCAGAATAAGTAAAGTAAAGTAAAGGAAGAAGTTATGGGGATGGTAAAATGCTAGAAAACTTACAGTAGACCAGTCCTAAATGTCAAATGATATTTGTCATGTTTATCCTAAAATAAAACAGAAATTAGTTACGAGTTGTTGTTTTTTGTTTTTTGATGTTTTGCAATGATTTCTGGAGTCATTGTGCTACTATTAATTATCCCAAGGCTGTCCACGCAGAGAATAAGATTTTTCTAAAGTCCAGAAACAAGACAAAATAGGAAAGTGGGGTATTTTGTATATCGACCAGTATTTTTGGTCAAGATAATGGAATGGACTTGTTTAATCTGTAAACCTCTAGGTGGAGATAGTATACAATTTCATAATCCCATAAAATAAAACAATGATATGGATTACTAATCAACTTTTCTGGCTGCTGAATAAATGGCAGTTCTAAAATAATAGTATCACAGAGCACAACTTAAAGATGTTCATTAAATTGTCACCTGATCTCATTATGCGATGCATCCAGTTAATAGTGATTTGTCACTACATTTTTGCTTGTAGATTCAAATCTGGATTAGATTTGAGACTAAATAATTGGCTACATATATTTGTAGCTGGATTGAAAATGTGCTTTCAATTCTATCCAACTAGCAAAGATACCGCAGTATGAGTTTGGCCATAGAGGGCCTGATCTACCTGTCTTTACTCAAGTGAGTAAGTCATTGCTCTCAAGGAATCAGCATGAATAACAGAAAATGATTCCAGTTTGTTCATTTTTCTGAATTAGACTTAGTGATAGTCAGTTTGTGTACTAATTTGTCTATGGAAGAGACCTTCATTGGATATTTCTACAAACGTATGTTTTTACACAATATGCATGCATTAAGAATAGTATTTAGAATATGTCTCAAGTAACCTGTGGCAAATAGTTTTAGATGATTGAATGGAGATGGTAAAGCAATATTAATGCTATTTTAATGTGGTTCTGTTATTTGAAATGTATATGTCTTTGTCATTTGAATTTGTATTTTAAGAGGTGCTTTATTTTTCAGTAGTAGTCTTAGCCAGGCAGCAGAAGCATATTGGATTTATTATTGCTTTTAGTAAAAGGAAAGGAGGGAGCTAAGTGATTTAGTGTTGTTATTTTATTTTCCAAGCATCTTTAAATTCATTCTGCATATAATGGTTCTTATTCTAGGAAATCAATATATGTCTTTCATTGAAACCTGATTGTTGTTTTCAATTACTGTTGTTGTTGTTGCAAGAATTTTTACAGCAATAATGCCAATCGCAGGGTTTTTTTTTAAAGCTGAGCAGAACTCTTATTATTTGCTTTGTCATCCTATATGTGCCCATTAATTACAAACATGGAGGCCAATTCAACATAGGAAAGTCATCTATGGCTTATGAACCATACTGTCCCTGAGTGTATACAGTAAATGTTTAGATGGTCCAAAGTAAAATAAATTAATAATAGTCAACATCTTTGTACTGATTGTCCTTGAAGACATTCATTTGTACAGCACCAGTTGGGGAGTTCTGTATAACTCTTGTTTTCATAGGTAACCATAAATCAGCATTGTACAATATTTTGGAGTACTTTATGCACAGCTTTTCTTATGGGGAAAAATGATTATGTTTCCAGTTCTGCAAATCATGTCAACCTCTTCTTTTAGGGGTTGCTACCTATATTTATGTACTGTATTTTTCGGACCATAAGATAAACCTTTCCCCACCCCAAAAAAGAGGGTGAAAATCTAGGTGTGTCTTATACACAGAACACAGCATTGTTGGCCTCCTAAAACCCTGCCCCCTTTGCAAAATGGACGTGCTGAGGGTTTGGGAGGCTTGCAAAGTGCTCCTGAAGGCTGGGGAGAGCAAAAACGAGCAAAAACCGGGCCATTTTTGCTCGTTTTTGGCCCCACCATCCCCCAGGAGCACTCCACAAGCCTCCCAAAGCTCTGCATGCCCCCCCCTTTTTTGCAAAAAAACAAGGCATGCAGAGTGCAAAAACTTTTTTAAAAAAATTACCTCTTCAAAATCATGGTGCTTCTTATACTCTGGTGCATCTTATAGTCCGGAAAATACAGTAATTGCTAGCAGTAATAAATGAAAAAATCTATCTAGCTTTGGTACATCTAGTTAATACCTGGGTAGTAGACTATGAGAAACCCTACGTCTATAAGTTAGATTGAATTTTGAGCAAATCCCAGAAGAAGGTAATGGCAAGCCAGTTCTGTGCTGCTGCCACGAAAGCTACATAGATGTATCCATGTAGTCACAAGAGTCAGCCTTGACTTTGAAGAATTGTTACTTTTACTTTGCATAAATATTGCAGCTATGCATGCCTGAAATGTTATTTGAAAAAAAGGGCTTCATACCTCAGTTGAGCATGGCACTTCTCTGCTATTTATTTTTTAAAGCAGCAGATCTTTTGAAAGGTTTCTTTGCAAATCCTAAAAAATGCTACTGCAAACTCATGCAGAAGTCTAAAAAAAAGGTTGCTTTAAAGAAAAGAAAAAAACCACCTCTGTCAACTCAATATATGAAGCAGTTGTTTTGAATTGTTTCTGAAACTTAAAAAGGTAATGGTAAAGGTTCCCCTCGTACATATGTGCTAGTCATTCCCAACTCTGGGGGGTAGTGCTCATCTCCGTTTCAAAGCCAAAGAGCCAGTCCTGTTCAAAGATGTCTCCATGGTCATGTGGCTAAGCTGTCATATTTCATATGCTTGAAATATTTCATTGGTTCTGAGTTCTATACATAGAAAAGAAACCCCTTCCTGGATTATATCCACTTATGTAAAGTAAAACAAAGTCTCCCTCAAGTCAGAATTGATTCCTGGTGACCTCATGGACATGCTG
Source organism: Natrix helvetica (assembly GCF_964273705.1). Classification (NCBI taxonomy): domain Eukaryota; kingdom Metazoa; phylum Chordata; class Lepidosauria; order Squamata; family Natricidae; genus Natrix; species Natrix helvetica. The sequence continues at coordinate 54,690,732 of NC_138558.1, read as the reverse complement.
TGCAGTTTTCTTAAAAATATGGAAGTGGCTGTCACTTTTCTCCTGGGATAGCATTTTCAAAATTCTTATCTTGGCTACAAGTTGAAGATTTCCTGGTGGTCTTCCATTCAAGTACTGACCATATCTAATTCACCTTAGCTTTTTCAACATCATGCAAGGTTATTGGTTACAGAGTGGAAAAGGACACATAATTTGAGTATTTAATATTGAGTAGAATTTACTGCAAGAAGCAGCAGGAAATTGGAAACAGGAAAGTAACTGCTGTTATTTTAGCATTAGATATATATTAAAAGGTGATGTTAAATGAAAGGTCCCATATTTAAAAAAACGATTGATCGCTACATATTCAAACCATAATGAATGTACATGGAGCATACTTAGTTTATTTTTTCCCCAATGTCTGTTAGATCAGCACTGGCTGACCCCAATGAAGATGAAGCAAAAAATAACATTACCATCTTCACAAGAATTCTAGACAGACTTCTGGATGGTTATGATAATCGGCTAAGACCTGGACTGGGAGGTAATGAATAATTTGATTCTGAAACAAACAAAAGATCCTACAATGTTGCTAGAACTCCAGGGTTTAATAATTATGTTTACTAATGTTCTCCTAGTAGTAAAATTTCCTGTAGGAATTTTTAAGTTGTGGGTGAAATGTTGAGCATAGGTTTAAGAAAGTAGTTTCCAAATCTTTCATGTTTAAAATCACTTTTTAGTACTGATGGTATGAAGTTCTTGGATGAGTAGTACTTTCTGTTTTATATTTGGGATTAATTTGAAACTTAATACTATATGTGATGCTAGTTATTTCAGTATATATAAACTGCTCCAAGGGCCTGATGCGGTACTTTAATTGTATCAGGGAAAGAACTTTGACTATTAAACTATCATTGAAATATTGGAAATATGAGTGAAAATTAATAGTTTCTCCGTCTGAATAACTAGTGTTAAAAGCACTATGTAGCATAAATTACTTCTGCTAGAACTATTAAAGAAAGTCAGGATGACGCATGTAGTCTATTTAAATACCCGTCTTTCATCCAGAGCTTCCTTTCTGCAGTTGTTTTTGGAGTGAACTAAACTTACCTATCTCTGATCTGCCTTTCACTAGGGGAGACTTTTGTTGCCAACCTGGGCAAGGAAATATTCTCTTTATTCTACAAAATTTAACATAGATTTGAAACAGAACTGCACAGTAAGTTGCGGAATAAAAGGCTATGAAATCTGTGAGAAAAATCTGTTAAAAAGAAAACAATTCCTGCATCCTCATCATGAGGCAAAGCATAGGGATAGAAAATTGGCTGTGTTTTGATTGAACCTTTTCTCCCCTTAGCCTTTTATGGAATCCCTTGAAGTTTTCATGGACTTCTAGGATTCTATGAAATACAGTTTGAAAATATCCTGATGTAGCCTACATGCTAAAGAAATATGGTGATTTGAAACATACATACTTGGTGGTCCTCTCTCTACAACCACAATTGGGACCAAAATCTCTGTTGCTAAGCATGGTGGTTGTTAAGTGAGTCAGGCCCAATTTTTTTGTCCCAGTTGTTAAATCATTGTAATTATTAAGCAAATCCAGCTTTCTGCGTTGACTTTGCTTGTGGAAACGATCTGGCAAGCTCATAAATGGGAATCACGTGGCTCTAGAACATGCTGTTTGCCAAGCTCTGAAATTTTGATCATGTCACTATACGGATGGTGTGATGGTCATAAGTGTGAGGACTGGTCCTAAGTTATTTTTGTCCTACGTGCTCTTGTAACTATGAATAGTTGCTAAATGAATCGTTGTAAACCAAGGAATGCCTGTACTCACTCACAGATACAGTAAACCTTCTCTGTTGGCTGAAATATACAGATACAATATAGTACTTTTGTCAACATTCCGACTGACAAACCCAACCAAAACAGACACGACTGAAATGATCCAATGTCCTAATGCAAAACTTTATTATTGAGTACACCATTTCAGTACAGATGAGGGCAAAGCCAGATTTGGCTAATTCCTGCACAAATCCACATAATTAAAGTATAGATTCTCCCCCCTCCCCCATTAGACCAGGTCACACTGTCCAATTGAGTCTCATTGTATTTTTATGGGAAAAAGTCTTTGACTTTGGCAAACACTTGCCAAAGTGTCCTTGGTTTTCCTGGCTGTCTTCTTGATGTCGGAAGTCTACATTCCATCTTCCCATTCCCCTCCCATCTGGTTCATTGGCAAGCTGAGAAGCGATAATGATTGCAACAGCAAAAGCATACTTCAAAACTTGACAACTTTTTTCAAAATCTTTATTGCCACATATATCAGAAACAGCAGCAGCAAAAAAAGAGTTAAATGAATGAGTTTATATTTTTAATAGCTAGAACAAGAGAACAGTAATTTAGGAGAAAAAAGAAAAAATGCAATCATTTAGTGCTAAAGAATCAGTAGGTTGGGGAAAGAATTATTTCTGTATGTTGCATCAAAATTTTGCATTTGAGTCCTGGAAAAAGTCTAAACATTGACCTTGCTGTTCAGGTAACTGTGTATTGATTTAACAATAAAATACTGTAATAGCTGATACATCTCTACCTCTTTTGATTATTTCTGGCATCACTGTATGAATAAATGATTATTCACAAATCTTTACTATAAAAATATAAAAAATAACATGCAAGAATATTGTTTGCCAGGAATTGTGTAGCCAGTGGTGTACTGTAGATAGAATTTTGTTAACAAGTGTTCTTTGACTGAACTAAAGATAGTGTAGAATCTTGTCTCTTCTTCTGGAGGCCTTCTTGACTGCTACTTATTGATTTAAACTTTCTGTTTCCTTATCTTCTGTTGTTTCTATTTGTCTTGCATGGAGTTCCAACACAGGAACAGAATAACTCTTTATTTGAGCTGTGGCTATGCCAGCTTTTCCTGATCATATGGTAGATTTGCTGTAAAATTATTACATGAGCGATCATATATTTTTATATAGTTGTTCAATTCTTTGATGGTTGATTTGTCAATCATGTAGTGCTTAGATAATTGCTTTTTGCTGAGTTTATAATTTGAACAATATATAATCATGTGGATGAAAACAGTGCAAGAAAAATTAGCTCCAGACTGCAATGGAAAGCTCAGCCTTACAGATTATAGACATGTGAGAGAATAGAAGGGTCCTCCTTTGTTCTCTTAGTAAAATATTCTATTTTGAGGGCTGACCAGAATAGCAGTACAGTTGTTTTGTAGATATAAAGTTGTATGAAAGATAGATGTAGTCTCCATTAAGATTTCTTTTGCTCTGACAGAAGAGTTTGCCTGCCTTATTCTAATTTTCATTAGCAAAGAGGTCTAGGAGTTAGGATTATTCTGTTCATTGTGAATAATTGCCTAGAACTGTAGACAGATACATTCTGTGGGTTCTCCCTCCGAGTTCTGGGTTTTGAAATGTACAAATACTGAATGTTGACATCTTATAATGTACAAAGAATAATGAACATACATTATTCTAGGCAATTCTCTTCTTTCTCCTCTGCCATTCCCATAGTTTTCAAACTATGTTCTCAGAACAAAAAGGGAGTTCCTTACTGAGATGATGAGTAAAGTTTAAAAGGACAATTTACCTCAGGCATCCTCAAACTAAGGCCTGCCAATGCAAAGTATCCGGCCCGTGGAGTGTTGAGATGAAAAGCAACTGTCAGCTTATAAAGTAGTGCTTTAAAAGTCTTCAAAAACACTTTAAAAACAGACTTGCAGATGTTTTTCACAGCCATGTGATCCAGGGCTGGTGAGTGAGCAGGAGAGGAGGTGGTGACAGCTTGCAAAGCAGCTGTCAGCTTGTAAAATAGTGCTTTAAAAATCCTTAAAGGTGATCAAAAGTCTTTAAAAGTCATTAAAACTCTATAAAAATGCTTTAAAACACTTTAAAAATGCTTTTAAAAACAGCCTTTCAGATGTTTTTCACAGCCATATGATCCAGAGCCGGTGGGTGAGTAGGAGAGAGGATGGTGCCAGCTTGCAAAGCAGCTGTCAGCTTGTAAAGTAGTGCTTTTAAAGTCTTTAAAAGTCAGTAAAAGTCTTTAAAAGTCAGTAAAAATCTTTAAAAGTCAGTAAAAAATCTTTAAAAGTCATTCTTTAAAAGTCTTTAAAACAGCCTTTCAGATGTTTTTCCCAGCTATGTGATCCAGGGCTGGTGGGTGAGTAGGGGAGGGGGTGGTGCTGGCTTGCAAATCAGCTGCCAGCTTGTAAAGTAGTGCTTTAAATGTCTTTAAACATGCTTTAAAAACAACCTTACAGATGTTTTTCACAGCCATGTGATCCAGGGCCGGTGAGTGAGTAGGTTAGGGGCTGCTTTTAAAGTAGCACTTTAAAAGTGGGTGGGTGGGGGACATGTCTCCACATCTAGCTTTTTCAAAATCAGCTGATGTTGGCTAACACTAATTCAAATGCAACCTCAGTATAATGCCTGAAGGATAATTCACCCACTGCTTTGTTTCTTCCTATATATAAAGTACATCCACCAAATTGGTTGCTGAACAATTTTGGTAGATATTCATGTGTGTGAATAGATACACATGTGTTGCAAAAAGCAAATCAGTTTGTGAATTCTCCTCCAGGCTTAAAAGACCTTTAGCCCTATAATCCCAAATAAGCAGGCCCACACTTCCCATTGAATTAATAGTATATTTATGTTGGTTAAAATTATTCTTCATTTTAAATATTGTATTATTTCATGTTTTTTGCACTACAAATGAAGATATGTGCAGTGTTCATAGAAATTTGTTCATGTTTTTTCAAACTATACTCTGGCCCCCAACAGTCTTAGGGACCATTACCCCTCCTTAATTCACCATTGGAGGCTGTGTGCTCCTATTTAGGCATGATTTGTTCTTATTATGTTTGGCCGGATTCTTTTTTCATTCCCCTGTTATGTTACTTGAACACGAAGAAATTTCATCCCAGAACAAAATAATTCTGGAAAAAAAGTAAAATGTTTATTTTATACAGTACTAGCTGATGACCCGGTGTTGCCTGGGTATTTACAAACGTTGACACGGTTTTCTGACAGGGAGCCATTGCGGGGGGCTTTTCTTTCCCCTACTCCCATGCCCAACATCCCTCCCCTCTCCTTTCCCCCTCCCATACGCTTTGTTTTCCCGCTCTATCTATGATCTTGGCACTTTGCCCCAAGCATTTGTCTGACAGGGAGCAATTGAGATGGTCCTTTTGTCCTCCTGCTCACATGCCCATCATCCCTTCCTTCTACCTTCCCATGTGCTCCTCTTTCCTGTCCTGTCTATGATCACATTGCCCCAAATCCATCAGGCAATTCCCCATTGGTCCACTGGAGGGAAAATATCATGGCTGGCTTTCCAGAGGAAGCTGTGAAGGAACTGACATCACAAACAATTGCCGCTCTAGGATGCCGCACTCGCTCTCCTTAATGTCAGTAAAATCAAACATTCCAGAGTTATGCTGGAACACAAACACACACACACACACACACCAGTATTAATTTCCAGAGGGTAAGTTATCTGTGTACCAGGTTTGGTTGAAATTGCTCTAGGCACTCCAGAGTTATGGTTGAACACACACACACACACGCACACACACACTGATGGGTGTTAGAGGTGTTTTACCTCCCACTGTATTTTTTTTCCAGAGAGTATGTCATCTGTGTAGCAAGTTTGGTTGAAATTGCTCAAGACGTTCCAGAGTTATGCTGGAACACACACACAAAAACACACACAAACAGGGATGTCTTATCCCAATGGTGTTTGTCTCCAGAGGGTAAGTCATCTGTGTACCAAGTTTGGTTAAAATTGCTCAAGGTGCTCCAGAGTTATGCTTGAGCACACACACACATAAACAGTCCGTCCGATGGGTGTTAGCAGTGTTTTATCCAGTGGTGAAAGCTAATTTTTTTTGTCACTGGTTCTGTGAATGTGAATTGGTGGTGGTGGGGAGTTCCATGTGACTGGGTGGGCCTTGCCAACTCTTTTTTATTTTTAAAGCATTTTTTTCCTGCCTGTTCGGGTGAATAGGCAGGAAAAAAATGCTTTTAAAAGTGAAAAAAGAGCTTCCTATGACCGCACGGCTCACAGCTGATCTGCGCGATCATCGGAAGCTTCCCCCCCCAACTTTTTAAAGCATTTTTTACTGCCTGTTTGCCCGAATCAGCAGGAAAAAATGCTGTAAAAAGTGAAAAATAAAGCTTCCAACAATCGTGGGGATCAGCTGTGAGCCGCGCGATCATCAGAAGCTTTCCCCCTCAATTTTTAAAGCATTTTTTTCCTGCCTATTCACCCGAACCTGCAGGAAAAAAATTGTTTTAAAAAGTGGGGAAAAAGCTTCCGTCAATTGCGCAGCTCACAGCTGAGACATGCGATTCTCAGAAGCTTTTTTAAAAATACCGATTCGCAGAACCAGGGACAATCGTCCCTACGGATTTGGTCAAAGCAGGAGGATTTCCCCCCTGGTTTTACCCCCACAGTATTTTTTTTTTCAGAGAGTAAGTCATCTATGTAGCAAGTTTGGTTGAAATTGCTAGAGGCGTTCCAGAGTTATACACACAGACACACACAAGCACCCCACCCAGGGGTCTCTTATCCCTACAGTGTTTGTCTCTGGAGGGTAAGTCATCTGTGTAGCAGGTTTGGTCGAAATTACTCAAGGTGCCCCTCGAATTCCATATATATGGAACATATATGGAACATATATGGAACATATATGGAACATATACATATACATCCATTCAGCCTTTATATGTATGTATGTATGTGCATATGCATGTTTATATAGAGATAGATATATTAATACCATGGAAACAAATGTTTTAAATTTTGCTGATTTTTTAGTATATGAAAGGAGAGATACTGCTGTTGTTTTATGAGAAAGCACCAAGCCATTTGAAAAAAAGATTTATTGTTCTTTACCAAAAAGTGTTAAAATTTTATTTAAAATATCTGCAAACACATAAAAAGAAAGAAAAGGATATCTTATATAGCAGTAGTCTTATGTGAAGATTTAGATTTGTTCATTCAATAATAGTTATGTGCTTTATTTATAGAGGAAATTAACCATATAAATAATTGTATGTGCTGAAATTAATTCTCCAAATACAACTTTTGACAGTGAAATACATGCTCACTTATATTAAAAAGGCAGGTTCTTTAGGCTAGATACATTTGGTGGAAGACAGCATGTGCTTCCACCCTTACAGTGACTTTTTTTGGCAACTGTAAGAACATGCAATAGCTATTTTCTTCTTCTGTTAGTTTCTAGCTCACAGATGTGCAATTCAGAAGAACAAAGACTTCATCATCCTAATGTTGTTATTTGAACACATAAGAGTGAGCTTAACCCACCACCTAGGAGACTGATGGATCCAAAGCAATAGCTTTTTTCAAAATTAAACTTAAATTAAAATCTTTAAAAAATGACATATAAAAATAGTTTTGCACTGAGGTTTGTGCATTGAAGTCTAGTTCCTTTTCCCCATAGCTTTGCAAAAAGCATTTTAATTGTGATGCTACAGAGGATTCTGAAACACTTTCAGTTGATTCATATCTAAATCTAAGTGATCTTGTACTTTCTAGCATAAGTTATTTATACTGTAGCTCCTGAAATAATACAAATTCTATAGTCTGATCCTCTTGGTGGTTCTGAGGAATGCGTAACATATGCTTAAATCTGAAAAATGTAGTCCTCCTTCTCTAACTGGTTAGTTTTTTCAGAAATAAACCACCTTTCTCAAAATATTTAGGTACAAGGTATAATGTAAAGAGTAAAAGTTTCCTCTGTCCACTTGTGTCCAACTCTAGAAGGTGGTGCTCATCTCTGTTTCTTAGCCAAGGGAACCAGCATTGTCTGAAGAAACCTCCTTAGTCATGTAGCTAGCATGATTATACACTGAGATGCATGAAGGCTGTTACTTCAATTTAGTAAACTAATATGTATCATCAGGTTGTCTCATTGCCTGCAAATATGATTAAGATGCCAGAATACCTGTCAGGTCCCAGATATTTCTACAGGGACACTGGCATTTTGGTGGGAGGAGGAGGGGAGGAATGGAGTGATCTGTATATGAAGTTTCTGTTTCTTGCATTACTGCGTTAATCTCTATATGAAGTTTCTGTTTCCCTGCAACAATGTAGTATGGGAGGGGTTTGGTTAGAATTGCTTTTAAATAGCTGGTTTTAAATGAGAAACTTCAGTTCTTGCCTAGATCTCTTGTTATCACAAACCTTTCAATAAAAGCTCCTTTTGGAACAACTACAGTTGCAAGAGTCTTGCTTTTTTGGGAATATTGGACAGGCAAGATCTTACAATACCCTTTAATTAAATCATTGGCATAATTTAATGCCTCTATTTTCAAGAAGCAACATATACTCTACTCCTGCTCTTGTTCCTGGTGTCCCCCTTCCAGGAGAAGGAAAAACAATTGGTTGTTAAAATAAATTTCCAGCATAAATAGTCCCTTTGGATAGTGAGATGGGTTGCATATTAAATAAATATAAATAAATATTCTGAGTGGCGGTGAATGAATAATGAAACAGAAGAAATGGGATCATGGAAGTTGAATAAAGTCTATTTAGGATGTATAGCATAGTATAGTCATTTATTCTGAGGCTTAATTAATGCAAGTTTTAAACTAAATGTGTTCAACTTATAGCATTAAAAATCTGAAACATTCTGAAATTTGTTTACATCCAAAACTGAAAAAAATCATATGAGGAAATACATAACTGATTTTAATAAATAAATGTCAGAAATAATCTAATATATCACACCAAGAGTTTCACAGCTGTAGAGTGGTGATATGATAGACCACCATGTTGCTGCAGCTACCAAAAATGTTATGGTGCGGTATGTGAAAATGGGAACTCCCCAGTTGCTGCCACCTCCTTGCCTCCTATCCCAATGTGTTCTGCCCACATGTTCATTTGCCCACTCACCCAGCTCTCCCTCTGGCCGGCCACAGCGAGTTATCCCTGTGGTGAGTTTGCTGTGTAGAATTGTTCTGAGATGGCCATGGAGAGTTGTCCTAGACCTCTTCAGATATGGGAATTGGGAATTGGGAAAGGATCAGAAAGAAGACCCACTCCTAGATAAATCAGATGATCCTACAACAGACATGCAGGACACGGGAGGGGCCGGAGCTCTGCTGGCGGGGGGAGAAGGGGCAATACCAAGAAAACTCAGATCACAAAAATGAGTAAGAAAATCCACTTTATATAAATTGATCGAAATTATTAACTGAATTTACATGCTGACTATATATTGTTATTTAGTATTGAATTTTTTGTAATTGTATTCTATGAGTATGGAGGGAGGGGACTCCTGCCGCACATTGCAACTGCCAAAATTTGTAACCTTTCCTTTACCCTTTTCCTATATTACTTTCTAAAAAACCAATAAAACTTTGTTTTAAAAAAAAGAAAGAAAGAAGACCCTCTAGTAAGAATATTGTCAGATAAGGGCTTGAGCCCATCTCAAGAAAATATCTTGAGAAAATATCTCAGGCAAGCCCCTCCCTATTTTGCATTCATGATAAACTGGAGAAGCGGGGAAGTACATCCGGATTTACAAGATTCTGTTACATGTAGTCCTTGAGTTACAACCACTCATTCAATAATTGTTTAAAGTTACAACAGTATTTAGAGAAGGAAATATGACTGGTCCTTGTAGTTGCAGCCATTGCATCATTTCTGTGATCGCATGATTACAGTTTGAATGGATAGATATTGATAAAAATCAAAGAGAAGAAAGAGGGGAAATCAGATAAATCTTATTCAAAGATGATGAATACTCCAACAGAAGCTTCCATCTTAACCTAGAAAAAAGTTAAATGAAAAATCTTCAAGTCAAACTCAGTTGTGCGTGATTTAATGGAACATGATACTTCTGCTCCAAATATTTCTTTCAAAGTTAAAAACACTTTCTAGTTGTTGTTTCATTTTCTGCAGCACTGATATTTCTTATTCAGTCTTTGTGTTTCAGGATCACCCAAGATGAATTATGTGCTGACATCTTGCTGGACAATCTAAGGGGGGGGGGGGATTAACATTCATTGCACACATGTTATAATGTATCACCAATCTGTGATATTAACACAGTTTTAAAGGTCTGTGCAAGAGCAAGTTTTATAAATCAAATTCTTCACTGTCCTCAAAGTTTAGAATTTTGCCTGAACCTGATTTAAAAAATGACAAAAGATACTTTAGGCATTGAGCCATCCAAGTTAATATGACTCTTAACCCAGCACTATAATTTTATAAGCTATGGTTGCCTGCAAAAGTTAGACTACTTTAATGAATAGTGGAAAAGGATTATGCTTACATTACACAAGGTCTCTTGCATTTCTGTTGAATTATTTTAGCAAAAATCTTTTGGAGCAAGTATTATTTGATGCATAGTGATTAAATCATAACAGGTCTCTGTCTAGACTTGTAAACATGACAGTTGGAAGTAGACAGTATGTGTGACACAATATAATTTGTATGAAATTATTATGTTTGTGATATGACAGTTTCTAAACCTTTTATTTTACAAAATCAGCTTGGGAAAAATTTACGATAAAAATTTGAAAGAAAATTCATTATTATACAAAATGGGGCATATTTATTTTAGAGGAAAAGACAGGTGGAAGATTAAAGCAGAATTGATATGGAGTTAACCAAATAAATCTGCTGCCTGACTGCGAAAAGATCTTACCAAAAATAAATGCTCCTAATAAATGACTAATTTTTCTTTGAAGTTTGGTCTAAGGCTCATGAATCAATTAGGGCATTTTTTGGAAACCCGACAGACAGTCAGATCTAAGCTTTGTTTGAGTTATATCTGAACTTTACCCCTGTTGCTTCCCTCCCCTCAGTCTGTGTCATAAATCACATTCCCCAATGAGGTGCACCCCTCCCAAGCCTGCTGCAGTAATCTGAGATCCGACTTTAGCCAATAGTATGTGTGGAATGCGCTTCCCCATTCTCTTACTATGGCAACATTAGGAGTTGACATCTGTTGGAATTCATCCTAATAACATTTTATCCAACCATAGATAGAACCCATTTCCTACCTTTTTAGACTTTTCTCCCATTTTATTAAGGGGTAGAGTTATCCTCTTAATAATTATCAATCCAGATTATTTTGTTGAAGAGTTATGCATTTCCCTTATTTTTAATTTTTCTTTTTACCCAAACCATGATATTAGAGATGCATATCACATTATAGCAGATTATTTATGGCTACAAATAAAACCATATTTTGAGCTCAACTCTATTTTTAGAAAAATATGTAAAAATAGTGGGCTAGAGCCAGACCATGCCGTACTATAGCCTGCTAAAATAAGTTAGACTTAGTATTTTTTCCATGAAGGTGAATGTACAAAGACATTTGGAAAGATAATAACGTGTAGTGACTGCAAGACTTAAGTATTAATAAGATCACATATCTTGAGGTGTTTTTCCCCCAAGAATGGTCAGAATCATTTTACTAGTTTCAATATCAGATAATAAAGAAATTACAGAAACAAGATAGAACACATAAGAGATTTGACTAAATTTGGAAAAAAAATTGCAAAAATACGAATATTGCTGTGGTTTATGCACAAGGCCCAGTTAAATACAACTCAGTAACTGAACAAGTCAGGCTATATGATTAAATGGATAAAAAATTCAAACGGAACAATTGACACGCAACAGTGGGATTATAGGTAGAAGGAAAATATTAAATTTACGTTGGATACCGTATTACATTTTGGGAACTTGTACAAGATGTAATGACTAGTAAAATTGATAATTCTCTAAAAATAGTTGTAAAGCTAATAATTGGATGGATCATTGTTGCACATTGAGCAGCAATGCTGTAAAGTCCAACGATTCTGTAAAATGATTTGCTGCATTAATTAATTAATTAACATTCCTGCCATTTTTATTAAATTTTCATCGCCAGATTAAATCCTATATTCCTCTGTGAATAGTTGTTATTTAATTGTTGTCTAAAGCTCTACAATCTGACAGATGTTGAGATTTGGGCCTCCAAGATCTAGGCTACAAACATTCAGATGATAACAGTGAGTAACTTAGAGTTTTCTCTAAGACAATAATCCAGGTCTGCTAAACTACACTTCTCAGAGTTGTACATTTACTGTCCACTAACAACTTCAATTAGGCAGGATAACTCATACTCCTAATATGTGTGATTGAAGTAGCTACTGCACTTAAAACTCTCGCAGCTTTGTGCTGTGCAAGCTGCTGTTTCTTAGTCATCCTCCATGGATGTATTGCTCATAGAATATACTATTATCATCCCTTTATATAATTATTAGAGTGTAAATAAATAAAATCTGATAAACTGGATCAAATCATAATTTGTTTGTTGAAAATGATTCCTCAGATAGGATAGTTCTTTTAAAAGGAACCAACTTATTTATAACAGGTTGCCTTTCTAATTCCCAGTATTACCTTTTTCTGCTTGTCAAGATCCAGCTTCAGTTCATTGACTACATGAAATAATTTTGCTTGGAAAGTTTTTCGTAACTAAACTTGTGACTACTGTTCTGGAAGATTCATTATTCTGTTGCACAAATAAAGTGAATACAAAATATAAAAACAGAGCTTCTCTGGTGTTCACACTCCTCTGGGGAGCCACCTGACTTAATAGCCCCACAGCTGGCTGGCGGGCTTCCAATAGCATACCAGCTCAGTCAGCAGGTGCCTGGGCTGACCGCGATGGCAATCTCAGAGGCAATATTAAGGCTAAAATTTCCAGGACTCTGGAAAAGCAACATATCCGACTCCAGGCAGAGTTGAGGCCCCAAGGAAAAATGCTCAGGCTGGAGTCACTGCCCAGTTCAGGCTGAGCATACTCCAAGCAGCAGAGAAATTTAAAGAGAGAAATAAAGCTGCCTCAGCAGCAGAATTCCTTGCAGTGAGACTGCTTTGCCCTAGAGTGAGACAAAGGGCTTAGATGGCTGACGAAGAGGGTTCAGCAACATCAGGCAGCCCTGATGTGGGGTGGATCAGCAGTTCCCTGCCCAGAATCCAGATTGTGCACAAGACTCTAAAGGGCTCAAATCGGCCACTAGAGGAGCAGCGGCCAAAATACTAGCCAGAATGTTTTCCTCTCAAAGAGCTTCAAAAGCTGAGGAAAAGGATGCCAGCAGAAGACAAAAGCCTATTGATAAGAGTTTTGCCATGGCTGAGAAGGAGGCAGAGCGAAGGAAGGGGTGGGAAGAAATGGAGAGGAAATGTTTGGAAATTCCCGCGTTTCACCAGCTCAGCCAATGGAATTAATGCAACAGATTATTTGCGCTCAAACGCCAGATGGGCTAGAGAGCAACTTCTACAGGCAGCTCTTTGTTTAGATGACAATGAGAGTCTGACTGATTGACAGGAAAATTTCCAGGCTTTTGAAAATCAGTGGGAGCCGTGAATAAAGAGGATAAAACTGGCTCCTGAAGCTACATTTACTCCCTCAACAGCGGGTCTTTGATCACCTGGGATTATGGACCAGATGAAAGCTCTGATATCAGAGGCCTTAACACAGGTCATGGCTGAACAGGGGTATCAGACTGCCTCTGGCGCCAGAAAAAAGCATAGGCCAGGGTTATTTCATGGCAACAAAACAGTGAAGAGAATTGCAAATATTTCAAGGGTCACAACTTTCTCATCCATGCAAAGCGAAACATCGGCCTCAGAGGATGAGGACCAGAGGGAAGCAGAACTATCAGACGATGAGGGAGTGGCTCCAGATAACCCAGTTTTTGCAGGACTTTTTCAGCCAGCCCTGTTTAAGTCCTTGTTATTTAAAGCCAAGGCAGTAACACACATGGGAGCTGACCCAACTGCAACTGAGTCAACAACAGATCTAGCAGATTCAAATAAGCTTCTATTTGCCAAACCAACCGCAAAGAGTAAGGAAATTCCCTCACCAGAGTTGTTCCGAGATGTAGTTCTAGAACAATGGACTCAAACGGGGGTATTCCCAACTCCAAGCAGGAATGATAAGAGATTTTATAATGTGGCCCCAGATTCCTCCAATGCTCCAACCACCAACAATAGATGGCCCAGTGGCAGCCTCCACATCCTCCAACATTCTGGCCAACGATGCTGAGGATGGTTTAAAGGGAGAGGATAAGAAAGCAGAGCTGACCCTTCGCAAGGTGCATCAGGCAGCTGCCTGGACAGTCAAAGTGACTACAACTGCCTCATTCTTCAGCAGGGCCTCTTTGGTCTGGCTTCACCAGATGCAGGAGAGGGTGGCCCCAGAGATATCCAATTGCATCAGAACCTCAACAAGCTGATAGCGGTGGCGAAATTTATGGCAGACACCACTTTGAATGGCACAAAATTTGCCCCCAAAGCCATCGCAGCCTCAGTTGCGGTTCAATGCCTAGTTTGGCTGCACCACTGGCAGGGGTTCTTGAAACATAAATGGAAGCTAGCTACTTCTCCCTTCAAAGGGAACAAACTCTTTGGGGAGGCAATAGAGTCCATTTTAGTGGAGACTAAAGACAAGAGAAAGTTCCTGCCTTATACATCTAGGTTCGACCACCGTTCCCCACCTTATTTACACAGACCGTTCTTTCAGTCCACAAACATGGGGTTTGGTTCGCAAATAGCGTATGCCCACAGGCAGGATCAACAACCAGATAGATACGGATTTAGGGACAGGAATGGACAAAGTTTCCAGATAAAATGCCCATTTCAGGGCACAGCCAGCTGTCCCTACCACCACAACAAGTAACGACAGGTCCAACCTGCCCATCGGCAGATGGTTGGGCCTATTTGCTGACTGATGGGAGACAACCACCACAAACACCTGGGTCCTGCACACAGTGGGACTATGGCTTATCCTTGAATTCCCTTCCACACCCTTCAGCTTCTTCATAAGTTGTCCGGTCTCAAGGGACAGGGCAAAAAGAAGCCTCGTGGAACCAGCAGTCCAACATCTATTGGACATCCAAGTTATTCAACCGGTCCCACAGAGTGAAAAGAGAAAGAGGTTCTACTCCATCCTGTTTGTAGTTCCAAAGACCTTGGGGAGGGGGTGGAGAGCAATCTTGGACCTGAAGAAATTAAATACATAATTTACAAAAGGTTCAAAATTGATACAGCCCTCTTCGCTTCTCAGGGCAACGGAAGACTTATGAATCACAATCTGGACCTTACAGGATCACAGGTTCTTCGTAAACTTCTACAAGAGTTATCTGACTCCTACCAGTCAACTGCTACACCTGGGAGCCATCATAGATACCAGGGCATGTGAAGTCTTATCTGTCGCAAGAGTGCCAAGTCAACATAAAAGCATTAGCAGGCCAAGTTCTGACAACCTGAACAATAACCCTGGATCTTCTCTCACAGCTCCTGGGCAAAATGGTGTCCTGTATATCAATCATGCTTTGGGCACAGCTTCATGCAAGAACCTTGCAGTGGTTCCTCCTGCCCTACCAAAGATCAGGCAGAAGCAATGTGAAGGTCAAGGTTCATGTTACACCAAGGATACTGCAATCCCTTCGATTGTGGCAGTCGCGTGCCATAACAAGATGTTTTCTCAAAGAACCAAACCACCTGACTATTACCCCAGAGGCCAGCCTTTTTGGCTTGGGTGCCCACTGCTAGTCCCAGACAGCACAAGGATAGTGGTCCCAGGAGGACCTCAGGAACAAAATCAACTGGCTGGAACTCAGGACGACTCATCTAGCCCTCAGAAGTTTCCAAGAGATTATAGTGGGACACCACATACTCATTCTGATGAACAATGTAGCCACCAAGGCCCATATCAGCCATCAAGAGGTGACTCATTCCAGAGCACTCATGCAAGAGTCAAGACGGTTAGGGATTTGGGCGGAGACACACCTTCTCTCTGTCAGAGCAGAACACATCTCACAGACAGCAAATGTGCAAGCAGACTGGCTCAGCAGAACCAAGGTTGACCACCCAGAATGGCATCTACAGCCAGTCCTGCTTAGGAAATTGTCGAGAAGATTCAGAAACCCAATTCTGGATCTCTTTGCTTCCCCAGCAAGATTCGGAAACCCAGTTCTGGATCTCTTTGCTTCCCCAGCAAACACTCAGTTGCCAAGGTTCTACTCCAGGTTCCAGATACCAGGGGCAGAAAGAGCCAATGCTCTCTGCAACTTGTTGTGGTTCCTCCACTCCTAATTCTGAGAGTAATCAAGAAAGTGATAGAGGAGAAGGCAGAGATACTATTCATAGCCCCTTGCTGGCCCAGATGTCCGTGGTATGCAGACCTGGTCAGGCCATGGAGGATCCCTCGGGAAAGAATCTCCCTCAATCAGGGAGCTCTGCTTCACCCAGAACCACAATGGCTGCAGCTGACTATTTGGCATTTGAGCAGACAGCTCTGAGTCACCTCAGTTGTTCCAGAAAAGTCATACAGACAATCCATGCCTCTAGAAGGCCCTCGACCAACAGTATTTACAATGTCATGTGGAGACCCTTCTGCAGTTGGTGCTCCAAAGGTCACATTGAACCTACCAAGGTATTGGTGACACAAATCCTGGAATTTCTTCAGGAGGGACTGAATAAAGGACTGTCCCTCAATACCATGTATAGTCAAGTAGCGGCTCTGGTCTCAGTATTGGGATGCGGGAACTTGGAGTCTCTCACCCTACATCCATTGGTGTGCAGCTTCATTAGAGGCATAACCAATCTAAAGCCTCCAGTGATACACAAGTACCTGCCTAAAGTTCTGAGGGCGCTCATGTCAGAGCCTTTTCAACCATTACGATCAACCAGCCTATGTTTTCTCACCTTCAAGGTGGCCCCATGCCTGAACTACCCACAGAAGAACCCACTATCCCCTCACTTAAGGAGTGGATAGACATGTTATGAAACACATGGCCAGTAGTTAGATTAGCTTTACAGGAAGCTAGAGCGGCTTTTAAAATTCAAGCTGACAAGAAAAGAATGGAACCCAAACCTTTCCATGTTGGAGATAGAGTATACTTATCTACAAAATTCCTGAAATCATTGCAGCCATCAAAGAAATTAGGGCTGAATTTCATTGGACCTTTCCTTATCACTAGAGTCATCAACCCAGTAACAGTAGAATTACTCCTTCCAAAAACACTCAGGCAAGTCCACCCAGTATTTCACATTAGTTTACTCAAACAAGATGTAATCCCACAACTCAGACCACCTGCACCTACACCAGCTGTTCCTATCATGATAGAAGGCAAACAACACTTTGAAATTAAAGAAATCCTTGACTCTAGGATCCACAGGGGGGAAACCCAATACTTAATTGCTTGGAAGCATCTACCTTCATCCCAAAATGAATGGGTAACTAAACACCATGTTAGGGCCCCTACCTTATTGAAAAAAATTCTCTCCTAATATCCTGACAAACCTTGTTACAATACTATGATGGAATTTTTGTTTCTATCTTTTCATAGGTGGATCTCTCCTTTTTCTAAAGAATGGCAGCATGTCAGGTCCCTTAAAGTGATACTGCCATTCAATTGGGAGGAGGGCAGCCTTGGAATCAATTTATTAGCAGTGCCTGTGACAACTGATATTTTACAACTGGTTTCTTGGCGCCGAAATTCCTGAGATCCCATCACCTTTGGGGGAATGTTTATGATAGCCATCTGGGATGTTTCACTTTACTGTGTAACGGAAGATAGCCATGGGAATGTATGTTTATTCGGCTCTGAGGGCAGTTGATAAAGGAAACATCTTCACACTTGTGTATTGGCTAAAATCTGCATTCTAACAAATGGGAAGGGTCTCTTCTGCTTTAATTCTACTTGCATTGCCTAAGGGGATTCAGATGTAGCTTTGACTTTAATGGCTTCCATTCTTCTTAACAAAAGGTTCCTTTGAGATACTCTGGTTCAAGAGTCTTCAATTTGTTAAGTAAGGAGAGAAGCCCTTACAGCAGAGCTGTTTAACTCATTCTTTGTATCGGTCTTCACATAAAAAGAAATAGCACAACCTACCAAAAACATAACTGTAGAAGTCAGACTAGAATAAAAGTTCAAATAAGCAAAAAATAGTAAGAGAACACCTGCTTGATCTTGATGAATACATATCACCGGGAATTGATGGATTACATTCCAGAATTCTAAAGGAGCTGGCAGATGTCATCTCAGAACCACTGTATCACATCTTTCAAAAATCCTGGAGCATTGGGGAACTACCAGAGGACTGGAAAAGAGCTGATGTTGCTCCCATCTTCAAAAAAGGGAAAAAAAACCAGACCCTGGAAACTATAGACCAATCAGATATCAATACCCTGGAAGATACTGGAAAGATAATAAAAAAAACAGATTTTCCAACATCTAGAAATGAGTAAAATTATAACTAGCAGTAAGAATGGGTTTGTTAAAAACCGATCATGCCAAGCCAATCGTATTTCATTCTTCAACATAGTGACTAAATTAGTAGATCAGCGAAATACTGTGGACATAGTATACTGAGACCTCAGCAAGGCATTTGACAAAGTAGACCACAATCTACTTCTTGGTAAGCTAGAAAACAGTGGGATAGATAGCATCACCACCAGATGGATTTGTAACTGTCTGACAAACTGTACTCAATGAGTAGTCCTTAATGGGTCTACATCTACATGAAGGGAAGTAAGCAGTGGAATACCTAAGGTTCTCTCTTAGGCCCAGTACTCTTCAATATCTTCATAAATGATTTAGATGAGGGAATAGAAGGGGAACTTACCAGATTTTCACATGATACTAAACTGGCGGGAATAGCTAACACCCTACATCCGTGATGGTGAACCTATGGCATGCATGCCAAAGGTGGTACATAGAACCCTCTCTGTGTGCTGTCGCTAGCTGCTCTTCTGGGTTCAGTCACGCACAAGTGCACCGGCCAGCTGGTCTGGCGTGCATGCACACTGACCAGCTACTCCTTTCTGGGTTCTGATGCTCTGACGTACGCTCCAGTTTTGGCACTCGGTGCCAAAAAGGTTAACCATCATTGCCCTAGATCAGTGGTGGGCAACCTTTTTTTTCAACTGAGCCAAATCTCGCCAAAACCACAATTGAAATTTATTTTGAGAGCCGCATTTTTAAAACCGAAAATACATAGGATGGTACACTGTTTTTAGTTTCAATAAGTTTTTATTGAGAATATTCTGCATGCAAGTATCCACATAGGTCGGGAGGATACAAATAACACAACTAATAAAACAAAAACTTTAGAACGATATTATTTATCGATAATGTTAAATTCCGTAAAATTTGCCTTACAATGTAGAGAAAATTACATCCTGACAATGACTGACAAAGTCACAACCACTAATGTGAACATTGGCCTTGCATTTCCTTGGATAGTTTGAGTAAGTCAGGTTTGTATGTTGTTGTTTTTAATTTCATCTCTCTCTCCCACTTTCTTTTTTTCTTTTTCTTTCTCTCTCTCTCTCTGGCTCTTTGTCTCTCTCTCCCTCCCTCCCTCTCTCTCTCCCTCTGTCATTTTCTCTGGGTGTCTATCTGTCTGTCTGTCTCTCTGTATCTCTGTCTCTCTCTCCTCCTTCCCCCATCTCTGTCACTCTGTGTGTGTGTGTTTGTGTGTGTGTGTGTCTCTCACTCACTCTGTGTGTGTGTGTGTGTGTCTCTGTCTCTCCCTCTGTCTCTCTCCCCTCCCTTCCTCTCTCTCTGTCACTCTGTTTATGTGGATGTGTCTGTCTCTCACTCATTCACTTAATCACTCACTCTGTGTGTGTGTCTCTCTCTGTCTGTCTATCTTTCTCTCCCTCCCTCCCCCTGTGTGTGTGTGTGTGTGTGTGTGTGTCTGTCAGTCTCTCTCTGATTCCCTCCCTCACTCCCTCTCTCTGTTTCTCTCTCTGTCTGTCTGTCTCATTCACACACACACACACACACACACACACTGTGGTCACCTTGTTGAGTGTTCCAATCACATTTGAAACACTCAACAACTGGCCTGCATTTATGGTATTTTGCAGCGGCGAGATTCTGCGTGGCGAGCGATGATTCCAGGGGCCATATTACAGCCTGGGAGACTTGTCACTCGGCTTTTGCAGAAGCTTCCCTCCGAAGCCCGAGAGGAGGGAGAGGGAAACTTCTGCAAAAGCCGAGTGACAAGTCTCCCAGGCTGTAATTTTCTGAGCTGTGCGCACGCGCCTGTTTTCCACGGCGTGGAGCAGCGGCGAGATTCTGCGTGGCGAGCGATGATTCCAGGGGCCATCCGGGAAGATGAGGAACGCGAGGGGAGACCCTGCCCCCCCCACTGATGGCCCCCGGAATCATCGCTCGCCGTGCAGAATCTCGCCGCTGCTCCACGCCGTGGAAAACAGGTGCGCGCGTACAGCTCGGCAAATTACAGCCTTGGAGACTTGTCACTCGGCTTTTGCAGAAGCTTCCCTCCGAAGCCCGAGAGGAGGGAGGGGAGCGGGTGCCCGGCACACTGAAGAGCCGCATTAAAATGTGTAAAGAGCCGCATTTGGCTCGCGAGCTGCGGCTTGCCGACCACTGCCCTAGATGATAGGCTCATGATCCAGATGGATCTTGACAGACTTGAACTCTGGCCCTATCTAACAAAATGAAATTCAAAGTAGAAAAAAGTCAAATCTTACACTTAGGCAAGAAAAACAAAAATTACACATATAGACTGGGTGAAGCAGGCTTAGTAGCAGTAACTGTGAGAGGGATCTTGGAGTCTTAGTGGGCAACCAGTTAAATATGAGCTAGCAGTGTGCGCCGGCAGCCAAAAAAGCCAATGCAATCCTAAATTGCATTAACAGAGGGACACAATCAAGATCAAGTGTGGTACTAATATCACTCTATAAAGCCTTAGTATTACCACACCTAGAATACTGCATCTAGTTTTGATCACCACACTATAAAAAGATGTTGAAACTCTAAAAAAGATGCAGAAAAGAGCAACCAGGATGATTAGGGGACTGGAGACTAAAACATATGAAGAATGGTTGCAGGAACTGGGCATGGCTAGTCTAGTGAAGAGAAAGACCAGGGGAGACATGATAGCAGTGTTCCAATATTTGATGGGCTGCCTGAAAGACAAGGGGGTCAAGCTATTTTCCAAAGCACCTGAAGGCCAGACAAGGAATAAGGGATGGAAACAGATCCAGGAGAGATTCAACCTAGAAATAAGGATATTTTTTCTGACAGTGAGAACAATCAACCAATGGAACCGCTTGCCTTTGGGAGTTGTGGGAACTTCATCACTGAAGGTTTTCAAAAAGAGATTGGACTACAATTTGTCAGAAATGGTGTAGGGCAGGGGTGGCGAACAAGTTCGACAAAAAGAGCCAAAATTTTAAACTGTGAGAGTCAGAGAGCCACACCACGCAGTGACCTGCCAAAACAGACCCGGAAGCAATGTTCCCTCTAATTTTTTTTCGATGTGAGCAGAAAAGTATAGTGTTTGAGCGGCACATTTTCATGCCTGAGCACCCGAATTTTTTTCACAGATGTCACCTTGTTGTGGCAGACTGCGGCAGGAAACCTCAGTCAGCCAAAAATAGGACGTGAGACCACAAGGTAAAAGAGATAACAGGTTTAATGATGCATCAGAGTTCAGAGCGTTTAACACAGCAAAGTCTGAACTGTCCTGAGTAGGCCAGGACAGAGCTTTAATACCCCTTCGGAATTTTGGGGGTTACACAGGCGTGTTCGTCCAAGGGAAAAAGGAGGGTCAAGGGGAGGTACATTTTGGACTTGTCATTATTACAACTTTTACAGTAAAATGTTACAAATATGCTCTTTGGCATTTTACAGAAACAGAAGTGAATTTGTTGATTACAAAGAAAGAGAAGTAGAAAATGCTAACATTGTACAAAAAAAGAGAAATGATTTGTTAGCCTAAGCAATCTCTACATAAAGTTGATTAAAATGCTAAATGCCACTTCCTCATTTCTTATCTTACAACATCTGTTTTTCTGTGCCCTTCCATGAAGCGTTTCGTAAGCTATGTGTCACTAAGATGTGTAATATTTTCTATGCCAGCTACAGAAGTCCTTTTAATATGCGGATTTAATTAATGCTTTTATCAAGGCGTTTTATCAAGGAGTCTGGGGGCTCCTATACCCTTCAAATGAGGGGGTTATTTACCTGCTGCCTCAACCTAAGACAACAACGAAATCAGTATTATTTGAAACTCAAAGTTATGTTTCTTCAAGGTACCCGCTTAATTCAAAGTGTTATATAATATCAGTATCATTTAACAACGCTCCTGCTTAGCAACCAAAATGTTGGCTCAGAAACTCTGGCATTTGAAGCACGCAACACTTAAAGCTGTCAAGTTACAAGACCCTTGCACCCCTAACCCTTTAGGGAAAAAAACCCCCAGGGGTCTTCAAACCTGACAGCTTTAACACTTGTGGACTTCAACTCCCAGAATTCCTCCTCCAGTCATGTTGCAGCGACGTCATCTGCGTGGATCTGCTCCATCTTTGCTTTCTTCATTGTGGGCAGGGCTTCTGCTGAAGATGCCGACGAGTACTAGTTGCCACCAGAATAACTGCTGCTACCTCCTCCTCCTCCACCTCCTCCTCCTCCTCCTCCTCCTCCTCCTCCTCCTCCTCCTCCTCCTCCTCCTCCAACAGAATCACCAGATTTGTTCCTGAGCTCAGCGCTGGGTTACCTCTGCCCCCTCCCCCTCCTCCGTGCTTTTGAGGAGCCATGAGGCTTTTTTTCCCCTGCTCCCCCCCGCCTTCCTACTGGCTCCTGCAGCCTCATGGCTCCTCAAAAGCACGGCGGAGAAGGAGGAGGGGGCAGGGGTAACCCAGCGCTGACTGAGCTCAGCTGCTCCGAGCGGAGGGGAGGCGCCGCTGCCACGCGCGGAGATGCCGGCTGGAGCTTTGGCGGCTTCATCTCAGCCGCAGCGCCGGGCGGCAAATCCGGCAGTGCTGCCTGTTAGAGGAGGATGAGGAGGAGGTGGCAGCAGTTCTTCCGGTGGCGGTGGGGGCTTTGGGGCTTCACAACTAGCCTCAGTTGCCCCGTGCTCCTCAAAGCAAGTCTGGGGAAGTCCTTTGCAGGCGGCCCGTTCTAGCTGCCTGCAAAGGACCTCCCCAGCTTCCGAAAGGGAGCGCGTGATCCGAGCCACAGTATACTAAATAATGATAAGCGGCAAAGAGCCTCATTTATTTTGGCCGGGAGCCGCATGCGGCTCGCGAGCCGCGTGTTCGCCACCCCTGGTGTAGGGTCTCCTGCTTGAGTGGGGGGTTGGACTAGATGAGATGCAAGGTCCCTTCCAACTCTTAATCTTACCTCCATAGATTTGTTTTTGGCAGATGATGAGTGATCACATTTTGAAGGAAATAGCTAATGTCAAATTGGAACAGTTTGTATTTTAAATACTAGATGGGAATTTGTTAAAATGTTTGGCATTAAGACTATTTTTCTAAAGTCTTTATGCAGTTGTATAAAACATAATACCGAACCACTGATTTTTCTCGTTATTCACTTTTCTATACATAATGTGCATTATTTTGAATTAAGTTAAATTTGCAATGATAGGAATGAGAAATGTGCTAACATAAATTGTAAAGGTAAAGGGTGCTAGTCATTCCTGACTCTAGGGGGTGGTGCTCATCTCCGTTTCAAAGCCGAAGAGCGAGCATTGCCCGAAGACATCTCCATTATCATATGGCCAGCATGACTAAATGCCAAAGGTGCACAGAACGCTGTTACCTTTCCACCAAAGATGGACCCTATTTTTCTACTTGTATTTTTACATGCTTTTGAACTGCTTGGTTGGCAGAAGCTGGGACAAGTAATGGGAATTTTGCATACTAGAAGAGCATCTCACCTGGATTTCATCATGCCATTTCCATTGTCTATCCCATTTATTTTCTAAGTCTCAGTCTGCAAGTCTTCAGGCTACTTAGATCATTAAGCAAAGTGTTCAACATGAATATAATGATTTTTTGCTTCTTGTGTAAAAATTGAAAACAAGAGTAAAACGGAGGCGAGGCTGACGTTGCGATGATATGACGTGCGATCTTGGAGCTCCAAGATCGCTGTTGATATCTCTGCCGCTGGATGGTTCTTTTGGACCTAAATCGTCCCGTAGAGATGGTGATAGAGAAGGGCACGTCCTGCTGATCCCAGGGACATCCCAGGGACATCGTAGATCTAGGAGAAGCTCTTTTTTCCGGCCACAGAGAAACAGCCATTGAAACTGCTGAAAGTTGGGACAGCTCCAGAACAGAAGGGAGAGAAAGTATGTCGAATTGGTGAGATAAATTTTATTATTAGAGAAGGGAACACCCAAAGAGATCAAAACTAAAATTAAAATTGAAGACAGAAGAGGTTAAGCGGTGAGATTAAGCCTGAGTTAAACTTAGTGCATTATCTTTAATTTTTTTTTATGGATGGAATTTTTTACGAATGCTTCCTACTTTTTAAACTGGACTGGTTTTTTTTCTTCTATTTTTCTTTTTTTTAATACTTATTGATTAAGATTTCCTTTCTTTTTTTTTCAATGCTCTATTGGATTGTTTTTCTAAGAACCTTTCTCCTTAAGTAAAGAGAGAAGTAAAAGCAGAGGAAAAAGAAGTAACACTGCCACTTGGAGGCTTGGAAACATTGTTTTTTTCTTTTTTCTCTTTGAACATTTGAGCTACATTTCAAGGTTTTTGAGGTTGTTTATTGAAAATGATAGCGGGAAGAGCACGGATTGTTTATATGGGTGCTTCTCTGGGGTACTATCAGTAGCTGGACTGGAGTGAAAAGAAAGCCTTGACTTGAAAGATTGCAGTGAACTTGTTTGGAATTTAATAAAAAAGCTTTGGATGCTCTAGTGGCAATGTTTACTATCTGGAGGAACGGCGCAACATGACAAAGAAAAGGAATTAACATTGCAGATGATTATACAAGAAACTCAAAAAATACAAGTAAGAACAGAGAGCATTGAAAAGAACATGGAGAATATAGAGCAAAGAACAAAAAAAATAGATGAAAAAATTGGGAATATTTACCAAACGATGAGGAAATTTGAGGACAGAGTTCAAAAAATTTAAGAAAAAGATGAACAACGAGATAAGAAAATTGTTCATATTGACAGCAGATTGAACGTGGTTGGAAATGACAGGATTGGAATATTGAAATGGGAGATTGACAGATTGGAACTTTACCTCAGATTCCAAAACATAGAAGAAGAAAAGGGAGAAAATTTGGCAGAAGCGATGAGAGAAATTTTGGCAGAAGCATTGGTGATAACCAAAGAGAAGTTGATGGAAGGAACAGATGGAGGGTCTACCAAGAAAGTAATCAGAACACAAATACTACAAATGGCAAGAGATATAAGATTGCACTACTATTGGAAGGATACAAGATGATGTAATGAAATGTTATAATAAAAACTAATTTAAATTTAGTTAAAGATGTAATATTACTGGATCGTTTTAGGATGAAGTAATGAAACACCATGATATAAATTTATTTTAAATTTAGAATATCTCACATAAAAAAATGTAATAATAGTTATAGTCAAATGAATGTTTAACAATGATAATAATTGTATACATATATATTAGATTGATGATATGTGATTCTATATAAATTGCAAGTGAAGACTATTGTGAGGAAGCACAAAAGCTTTGTAACCAATCGACATACTGTATGTAACTGGAAGATGGTTTTTATGTTTTGTGTGTGTTTATGTTTGTTTTAAAATAAAAAAGATTTATGAAAAAAGGAAAGAAAACAAGAGTAAAACTAGAAAGCAAGGAAGACAGAAAACTTTTAGGTAACCCTTGTTATATTGTAAGTGTTTAATACAATAAATATTTTAAAATGTTCATGGAAATAATACACCT
Source organism: Natrix helvetica (assembly GCF_964273705.1). Classification (NCBI taxonomy): domain Eukaryota; kingdom Metazoa; phylum Chordata; class Lepidosauria; order Squamata; family Natricidae; genus Natrix; species Natrix helvetica. The sequence goes on along the minus strand of NC_138558.1, from coordinate 54,664,973 downwards.
TCAGATAAATAGCTTTCATGAAGTAAAGAAAAAAAAACATTAGAAAACCAAAAACAGTTCAACACATTAGTAGGGCATTGTAAAGGGGAAAATTAGCATTACTTAGAGTGGATATCTTCAAATTTTGTTTGGAAAGAAATACTGTAGTTTTGCGTAATAAATATTCTCCTGCAACAAAGTACAGTATACCAAAACTATTATTTTATCTATAGTCTCTGCCATCCCTGCCATCATATAAAGTATGTTGCCTTTTACAGCAATATTTTGCAAGTATTAAGGAATATTAAACCAATTTCAGGATTATTGATTTTTTTAATTTCTTTACAAACTTTTGACCAAAGTTTGCTTAATGTAACATGCAATGATGGATTGGATATTTGGAGAAAAGATAGTAAGATGTACTAAAATGTTTATGCTAACATATTTTGCAAAAGTCAGGATATATACATACATACATACCAGTAATGGGTTCTGGATCCCATTGCAAGTATGTGCAGCGTCCACATGCGTCTTAGTGCCTCTGAAGCTCCAGCTGCTCAATGGAGCATCATGCAGGCGCTGTGCGCGGAAGCGCCAAAGACTTTAAAGACCAGCAAGGAGCTCGGGCGGGCGGGCCCTCCGGAGCACCGTACTGCAACAGTATCTGGTGCTCCGGGCAGGCTTTGGTATGCCCGTATGCCAGTGCAACCCACCACTGATACACACACACGTATATATCATAATTTTACCGGAGTTTAATGTAGCCTGTGGATTATTGTCACAGTAAATTCTTGATGGTTTTTACAAATATGTATATTTGAATCATGTGTCACACAAAACAAAATCCAGTAAAATTCATTGTTAGAATTCATATAATTTTCTGAAAAGAATCTTTGTTAAGAACTTATGTTAAAAACACACTCTGTGTGTTTTTTTAACAAATGCTTGCAAATGTTGTAAACGTTTCAACTTTATTCTTATAAATTCAGGTTGTTACTTGTACTAATTCTCTTTGCAAGCTGTTTTCAGAAATTACAGAACTAATACTTCTATAAAGAATCCAAAGGCATATTACAATTGTGACTGAAATAAAATAAATTTTATGTTAAGCAAGGTTTTTAAATTTATTTTGAAAAATTACTTGCTATGTTAATTAACATTAATAAAGAAATACACAATTTATTTGGCTTTTATCAGTCCAGATGGCTTTAGATATGTAAGAGAGATTCTTAGAAAAACTTGGCACCATTTAAAAAAATGATTTAGAAATGCTTTATGAGCAAAGGATCAAAGCAATGGCTTTAATTGTATATTATCAAAATAGTACGAGGTAAAAATATTTTTTTACATTTTTATTTCAAACACTCCAATTTCCATTGCCTGTTTATTTATTGGCAAAGAAATATTTCTTAATTTATGCATAATTATAAAAAGAGCCAGAATAATAGAATCAGAGAGATGGAAGGAATTTTGGAGGTCTTCTAGCCCAATCCTTTGCCCAAAGCAGAATACTTTATATCAGGGGTGTCAAACCCATGTTGTCAACCAATCTCCTAGCTTCTTTCTTTCAACACACACACACACACACACACACCACACACACACACACACACCATTTATATATACACACATAGAGAGACAGAGTAATACTTTTAGGTATTAATTATCAATAGAAAGCAAATTAGGTTAGAGAATAAAATAGAATTCTTTAATGGCCAAGTGTGATTGGACACACAAGGAATTTATCTTTAGTGCATATGCTCTCAGTGTACATAAAAAACAAGATACATTTGTCAAGAATCATAAGGTACAACACTTAATGATAGTCATAGGGTACAAATAAGCAACCAGGAAACAATTAATATCAATATAAATTGTAACGGTACAAGCAACGAAGTTGCCGTCCTGCAGTCATAAGTGGGAGGAGATGGGTGATAGGAACAATGAGAAGACTAATAGTAATAGTAATGCAGCCTTAGTGAATAGTTTGACAGTGATGAGGGAATTATTTGTTTAGCAGAGTGATGCCATTTGGGGAAAAATGTTCTTGTGTCTAGTTATCTTGGTGTGCAGTGCTCTATAGCGTTGTTTTGAGGGTAAAAGGTATGTCCAGGATACAAGGGGTCTGTAAATATTTTCTTGGCCCTTTTTTTTACTCGTGCAGTATACAAGATCCTCAATGGAAGGCAGGTTGGCAATAATTGTTTTTTCTGCAGTTATAATTATCCTCTGAAGTCTGTGTCTGTCTTGCTGGGTTGCAGAAGCAAACCAGACAGTTGCAGAGGTGCAGATGACACACTCAATAATTCCTCTGTAGAACTGTATCAGTTTGAGCTTCCTGAGTTGGTGCAGAAAGAACATTCTTTGTTGTGCTTTTTTGACGATGTTTTTGGTGTTAGATGTGCATTTTAGGTCTTGAGTTATGATAGAACCTAGAAATTTGAAGGTCTCTATTGCTGATACTGTGTTATCTAGTATTGTAAGAGGTGGTAGTATGGGAGGGTTTCTCCTAAGTCTACCGCCACTTCTACAGTTTTGAGTGTGTTGTTCAGTTCCAGATTGTTCCGGTTGTACCATGAGGCTAGTTGTTCAACCTCCCATTTTTATGCAGTTTCATGGTTGCCTCAAATGAGTCCAATCATTGTTGTATTATCAGCAAACTTCAATAGTTTAACAGATGAATCATTTGAGATGCAGTCATTGGTATATAGAGAGAAGAGAAGCTGAGAGAGCCCATAGCCCTGGGAGGCTCCTATGCTAATTGTACAGGTATCTGATGTGGTTTTTGCCTAGCTTCACTTGCTGCTTCCTGTCTGTTAGGAAGCTTGTGATCCACTTACAAGTGTGATCAGGTACCGCTAGCTGATTTAGTTTAGTTAGAAGAATGTCCAGTATGATGGTATTGAATGCTGAACTAAAGTCTACAAAGAGGACCCTTGCGCAGGTCTTTGGAGATTCAAGATGTTGTAGGATGTAGTGCAGAGCCATATTAACAGCATCAACTGTCGATCAATTTGCTTGGTATGCCAATTGCAGGGGGTGTAGTTTTTCATTACTTGGAAAATTATGTCTTCTCCTTTTTGTGTATTTAATGAAATTCTCAAGACCAGGATGACATCATAGTAATTCTGCATCCAATTTTAGCTACCTGATGTCATAATAAAATAAAATTAATGAGTTTGTGCATACACACATACAGACACACTGTATACATGCATATGTATATTATTAGTAGCAAAATAATTAAGCTCTGAATTCCAGCTGTAATAAGCTTTCCATCAATAAAATTTTCTAGCCATTTTTAATTATTAATATTTAAAATTCACAGTGTAATTAAAACTTCAAATAAGAAACCTGATTCAAAGTATAACTCATAAGTTCAGTCAAAAGTGTATTGAATCTATTAAAACAAATATGTCCTAACTTGCAAAGCATTAGACAGGAAAATCATATACTATGAGAAGGAGAAGGTTAGAAGGAAAATCCTTCTCAAATAAGGTACTCAAGTTACTCAAATAAGGAAAAAATAATAATTCTTGCATATAGCACAACTTGATCAGACTTTAAATGATAAAATGTCACTTTCCTTTTTCTTTTCCAACCCCTCTGTTTCTTACAGTTTTTTCTCATCTTCTGATGCAGCCTCCCTCAAGAAAATTATCTCTTCATTATAAGGCCAGCTATCTGTGCAAGAGAATTTGATATACCATCTCACATAACTTGTAGTTAATAGATAGGCAAGAAAACCAGGCTATCAAAGAACACAGTGGCTGAATACCATCAAAGTTGACACCATCTAGAGCAAGGGTGTCATACTCGTGGCCCCAGGCCAGATGTGTCACACACTGACCATGCCTGCCTCTGTTTTAATGAAGGGGGAAAATGTTGTGATATGCCACGTGACGATGTGACACCCCTGATCTAGAGCATAGAACAACTCAAAGAAGTTATGCAAGATCAGAAAATTTGCCAAATTGCCAAATCCAGTCTGAACATCTGGTTGACTGTGTGACAAACCAAAATACTAATGACTCCACATGAATCAGATTGTGCCTTCTATAGACTTCCAGAAGATCATGAGATGGGAATCACCATTGCCTTGACAGAAAAGTTATTGTATTCCTTCCTGTCACCTTTACATGAGGAGAGGATTTTCAGGTGCTTCCACATCAGGTAGGCAGAATCTGCTTGGGAAATACAGCCTCTTAGCTATTAGGCTTCCAGCAATATGGTGGTTATAGCGTTCAAAAGTCTAAACTTGGAAGCACACTAATAATCAGTGTAGTTTCCTCACTAGAAGTGTAACATTATGACTGACCAGTAAGCAGCTTCATTTGGGACCAACTGAAGTTTCCAGGTGGTACAGCAAATTACAGCAATTCTTTTCTGAAAGGACAAATGCATGATTAACCACCTGACCTAAGCAATATCTCAAATGGCACATCAGGTGAAGCTATACAAAAGCCCTTCTGTCCCATCTCCTCATCTAGTAAGAGCTGTAAGTTTAAAAAGGACCTCCAAATCAGACTGCTTTCTCTGAGAAGCTAAACTCCATCAATAGCAATAACATTTAGACTTACATACCCTTTTACAGCCCTCTCTAAGTAATTTACAGAGTCAGCATATTGTCCCCCAATAATCTAGATCCTCATTTTACAGACCTCAGAAGGATGGAAGGCTGAGTAAACCTTGAGCTGGTGAGAATCAAACTGCTGGCAGTCAGCAGCATTACTTAGAGTGGTTATCTTCAAATGAAGTAAAGAAAAAATACATTAGAAAACCAAAAACTATTCTAACCATTGTACCACCATGGCTCTATTGCCACGATTCAAAAGTCAAACCTGGACTTGGATATGAATCTGAGTTTCTCCTAATTCAGATCTGATAGCTTCCACGCACCAGATCAGGAGTTCTACCACATTCTTCCATGTAGCCAAAATGGACATACATAATAGAACTCTGAGGGATTCTTATCATGGAGCCATTTTTATTACCCGCCCCCAAACAAACAAACAAACAAAAAACAGAATAATAGAGTTGGAAGAGACCTTGGAGTCAATCAATCTTCTAGTCAATTGTTTCTTGTCTTGCCTTCTGGTGCTTTGGAAAATTGGTTTACCCTCTTTTCTTTGTGGCAGCTCTTTAAACACGGCTATCATGTCATACCTAGTCCTTCTTTTCACTAGATTAGACATACCCAATTCCTGCAACTGTTCTTCATATATTTTAGCTTCCTTTGCACTTAGCTTCTATATTGCAAATCCTTTAAAACAAGTATTTGCAAAATACTTTAAAACAAGTATTTTATTAGATCTTTTTAAACAGGCTTTTCAACATCAACTCATAGGATTTTAGTGCCCATAAAAATGCAAAGGGAAGAATGTTGTACCCAGTTCTAAACAGTTCTTTCCTTAATTTGGGGAAGTTAAGTGTATTTAGATAATTTTCAGAATCCCATGTTAGTTTTGCAGCCTATCTTCTCTTACTTTGTGAGGTAAGAGAGATGCTTTGTACTGGCATCTTTATTGTTTACATTATGAAGAAAAACCTAGTTGGTGTCCTCACTCTGACAAAGTATAAGAGATTATACCGAAACCCCCCATTATGTTTATTTGTGTTTTCCAGCTTCAATGAGTGATCACCTCTCAGGGTTAAGGATAGTAAGCCTATGAGAAAAAGCCGATTATTTGCCTTCAAGCTTTCTTTTTTTATTTTAGGCAATGCATTAATGGCAGTGAAGAATTTTGTTGGCCCTCTCTTTGTTGTGTAAATTTTCATGAGGGTGCCATGCAATGTTTGGAGCAATGTTCAGTATGAAAAACTTTTAAAACTGCTGCTTTTACTGCTGCTTCCCTTGGTGAAAAGGAACCTTCTGATGGCCATTGAGGATTTTGATAGTTTACCTGACATGTTTATAGTATGCTTTAGAACAGGGGTGTCAAAAAAAAGACGCACCTGGCCATGCTCACACCCAGTTTAGCAAAGGAGTAATACTCTTAATTCGTCACATGAATGACACCATGATGATGTGAGTGTGGCACCCCTACTTTAGAATGAAATATATCCCCAAATGTTTAAAACTATATATCTGTTCTATACTATTACCCTCAATACTCCAACCTTACTATTTAGGGTTTTTGGCAAATACCAGAAATTTTATTTTTGTCAATTAACACGTAGCCTACTCTATTGTATCTGAAATACAATCTCCCTGTCTTTTTGAGTCGTGAAGGTATATGATAGGAGGTGACTACATCAGCCACCCAGAAGGATCATCTTATGTTCTGCACTTTGGGGAGGTGGAAATCTGGATTGTTTAAAGTTTCCTGGGGGCAATATTTGCTGTTGTCCATGTGTTTGGTAATTTAGCTTCTGGTAGTAGTTTGTTACAAACGTCTTTCAGTGGCAAATGTAACGTGTCTTCAAAACATTTATAAAATTCTGCTGGGAGCCCATCAGCCCATATGTCAACTGCATATAAAGAGAATTTGCATAAGATTGCAAAAGATATTTGAAGACAAATTAGCTAAATGTTGGAAATGCCATCAGACACTTGGCTCGTACTATCATATGTGGTGGACCTGCATAGAAGCAAAAAAAATATTGGACTAAAATACACATGTAGCTGGAAATTATCCATGTTATAACAACAGCTAGGATTGTATATCCACAAAATTGGAAAAGTGAAGAGATCCTGACAGGAGAATGTGATTAAGAAAACACCAGAATGTGCAGAAATGAATAGATTGACACTGGCTATCAAAGAGAAGGAACAAACTGATTATTATACAATTTGGGAATCTTTTTACTGGTCGTTGGAGAATAGGCATAAGAATTAATAGTAAAAGAAGTTGTGTAAAGTATAGAAAATGTATTAACTGTTAATATAATTAATAGAGTTAAATAAATCATGATGAGGATTGTTATAGTATCAGACATTTAAGGTATTGGAAATTAAGCTAAGAATAGATTAAATAATGAATATGATTGTAAACTTTAATTGTTGGCGCAAAATATTCATACCCAGACAACACACTGTTTAATGAAAAAGGATTGTTTATATAAAAAATAAAATAAAAATTATATTAAAAAGTAACAGCAGTAGTTCCAAAAGGAGCTTTTATCAAAAGTGTGATAAAAGCTTTCTCTTGTTTATGATAACAAGAGATCTAGGCAAGAACTTCTCATTTAAAACCAGCTATTTAAAGCAATGCTAGCCCCCACCTCACTACATCATTGCAGAGAAACAGAAACGAGAGACTTCATATAAAGATTAACACAGTAATGCAGGAAACAGAAACTAGAAACAGAAACAGAGAGTTCATATACAGACCACTCCATTCCTCTCCTCCTTCCTCCCACCAAAATGCCAGCATCCCTGTAGAAATATCTGGAACCTGACAGATTATTTAGATACTTTAGAATATTTGGAAACACACCCAGGAAAACAAATAGCACTAATCTTCTTAGATGCCCAGAAGGCCTTTGACAATGTGAGTTTGCAATTTATGAGACATCAGTTAACTATGTGGAATTTGGAGAAGAATTTATAGATGTAAATTAACACGATATATCATAAACAAATAGCTAAGTTAATTGTAAATGGGGACTATACAGAAAGTTTTAAGATAACAAAAGGGACAAGACAAGGATGTCCGGTATCGCCTCTACTATTTATATTAACCTTGGAAATCTTGAATAAAAATATCAGACAAAATCTAGAAATTAAGGGACTGGAAATAAAAGAGGAAAGATATAAACTACAAGCATTTGCAGATGACTTGGTATTTATTGTGGAAGAACCGCTAGAGACAATCCCGAACCTGCTAAAAGGGATAGAGAAGTTTGGAGAGGTAGCAGGATTAAAAATAAACAGAAAAAACTAAAGTGATAGTTAAAAATCTCCCACAAAAACAAAAAGAATCTGGCAAAAAAAGTGGACTTTCAAATAGTTAAGAAGATTAAATATTTGGGAATACACTTAATCACAAGATGTGCAACGGTAAAAGAAAACAACTATATAAAACTACTTAAGTAAATAAAATTTGATTATGAAATATTACTGCTTTTGAAATGTTGTTTAGCAACAATAAAAAAGAAAATTTGTAATTTCTCTTTCCCTCCCCCTCTCTTTCCCTCCCTCTCTTTCCCCATCTCTCCCCCCTCTCTGTCCTTCTCTCTCTTTCTCTCTCCTCTCTTTTTCTCTCTTTCCCTCTCTTTTTCTCTTTTCCCCCTATCTCTTTCCCTCCCTCTCTCCCTCCCTCTGTGCCTCTCT
>NC_138558.1:54618050-54656519 GCF_964273705.1 Natrix helvetica | reverse complement strand
TACCTTGCTTGCTTGCTATTGGTTGCCATAGTAATGAGGGAGGGGGGCATGGGTATTTGGGAAGGGAAGCTTGCTGGTAGAGATGTCTCATGAAGAAGAGGGAGGATTGCTCCCATCACTACTGTGCAGCTGAATGGACTTGTTTATGCCCAGTCAAGATCAACCATCCCTGCATACCAGATGGATGAAGTCACCTGAAGATGCACCCCACACGACACCCATTGTGGTTGGGTATTGGGTATTCAGACTGGGTCCGTGGGGGGGAGGGATCTGGGAATACTTTCAATATGTAATTTTTCGTGCCTTTAGCCTCAGACCTTGCTTTATTTTTGCTGCTATCACTTCTTATCCAGTAAAAGTACCTTTTACTGGATAACTCATGGAGTTGGGGGTTTCCTTTCTTGAATTTTGAAGCAGGCACATCTGACATTAAGCAAGGTCTGCGTTATCAGCCATCCCAGATTTAACTCTACCGAGGGGGCTGAGCAAAGAATGTCTAACCAAGGCAGTGACCATGAGGACCTGGGAGCTGCTGGGTCCACTCTCCCCCAGCAGTAACAGTCACCAGACGCCAGCGTGGAGAGGCTGATTGGCAAGAAGGTGACAAAGAAGACCTCCTGCTGACTCAGGCCTTACACCCTCTGCAGAAAGCTCTTGAGAGCTGGAGAGTACGTGAAAGTTATGCCTTGCCTGCATGTGGAGAAGCTGAGCAGGCAGAAGGGAGAACAGAAGTCTCTGCCAATCCAGAATTGATTCCTAGAGCTCAACGAGGTCCAGTGCAGGCTGCTGGAGCTCAAGCAGCCCAGGCCCTCCGGGGGAAGGAGGATAGTCCCTCAGAGGTACCGAATTCCAAAGGTCCCTCCATTAAGAGTAAAATATGGAGGGGATCCCAAAGCTCTGGGATTCTTTCTAGCCCAAGTCTGGAATTGCATGCAGGAGTATGGGGAGGACTTTGCTTCAGAAGCAGCAAAAGTGAGATGAGTCACCATGGCCCTGGAAGGGACTGCATCTGAGTGGATGGTGGCCCATGAGGATTCCCCACAGCTGAGGGATTATGACGGGTTTATGACGGCACTCCAAGCACATTTCGAAGACCCCCTAGCTGAGCTTAAGTCTAGGACCAGGATGAAATCCCTAATGCAGGGGTAGAGATGGATGGCAGAATACACCCAGAAATTTCGCGAGCTGGCTTGCCACATGCGGGGGTGATCCCAAGAGGCTCTGATGGGATGTTACAAAGATGGCCTTAATGGGGATGTCTACCAACACTGTGTTTTCCAACCCACCCACCCCGAGACATTCAGCGCTAGTATGTGATGGCAGCGGATGTGGAAATTGACCTGGACAGAAGCTGTCCCCGGGAAGCGGGGGAACAGCAGCTGGAGCAAGCCTTTCCCCCTCAGCCTCAAAAGAGGCCCCTAGAGCTCCCAAAGGGGGCCCCAAGCCCAGGTCAACAGCATGTTTCAGATGCGGAAAGGAAGGGCAATGAGCTCCAACCACCCTAGGGGAAAGTGAAACTGACTCTGATGATGACTCCCTGGTAACTCAGCACATGGGCCCCATGACCATTTCAGTGGAGTTAAGGGTGCCTTCAAGGGTGCCGGCTGAAATGTGGATGGATCACCGAGACACTTTGAGCTTTATCGTAGCCCCTGGGATGGAACAGCCCCTCATACGAGGATTACCCTGGCTATGGAAATGGAACCCTTACATAAATTGGAGGAAGGGTTTGCTGTGCATCCATTCCACTCAGCTGGGAAAGGGGGTTAGGAAAACCCTCTGCAAAGCCAAAGCCACGAAAGAATTGGCAGCTGCAGTGAGTGAAAGCATTGCTGGGGAGGAGAAAATCCCAAAGGAATATTGGGGCCTCAGGGAGGCGTTAGCTGCCCCAGTGTTGTTTCGAGAAAAAAAAGATGGCTCTTTTTGTTAGTGTGTTGACTAAAAAAATCTCAATGCCATTTGCGTAGAAAATGTTTACCCATGCCCCTCATGGAAAGGACATGTTAGCACATCTGACCAAAGGGAAAATCTTCACTAAGCTGGACTTGAGAGAAGCATACTACAGAGTTCGAATTAAGGAAGGGGACAAGTCAAAAACCATCTTCAATTGCCCTTTGGGCTGTTTCCAGTTTGGTGCTCCCGTTCGGGCTGTAGGGGGCACCAGCTGTGTTCATGCAGTTGATAAATAAGGTGCTGCATGAACATCTTTACAAGGGGGGTTTAGTTTATCTTGATGACATTCTTATTTACACTAAAATCCTGGAGAAACATGTGGAAATCATGCGCTCAATCCTGAAAAAGCTCAGAACTGCTGAACTATATGCCAAATTGTGAAAGTGAATTTCACCAGGAAAAAAATGACTATTTGGGTTACTGCATATTGCATGAGGTTATTGAAATGGACCTGGAGAAGGTCTGGGCAGTCATGTAGTGGGTGCCACCACGCACTCACAAGCAGCTACAAAGCTTCCTAGGTTTTGCCAACTTTTACTGACAATTCATCCTCTCATTCACTAAGATTGCATTGCCCATTACTAATCTCTTGAACACAAACATAGAAGCAAAGCCAAAGCCTAGGCGCCCCCTTGAGTGGACCATGCAGTGCCCGGCTGTTTTTGAGAAACTGAAATGACATGGATGCCCTTTCATGGTCCAAGCTGCTGGCAGTGACATGACCTTCTGCCTACACCTTCCGGAAATTAACTGAAATCAAAAGGAGGTGGGCAATTTGGGAGTGAGACAGCCGGGAGAAAATGGCCAAAATATCGCCATATCATCTGGTTATATGAGCCCCCAGGCTCTAACTTCTTACTTGCTTTTGAATATCAATATAGACTTAATATGGACTTTTATTATGTTGCAATAAACCTTACTGGAACTGTGTGGCAAGACGCTGTAAAGGAGGGGCACAGGAAGCCAAGCATGGGGGTAAGATAGAACAGAGGTGAAACTGCCGATAGCTTAAGACATTATAGGAACTTCTCTTTTTGTATTTTTCCTATGTACTTCTCTGTTTGTAACGTTCCAAAATGAACATCTCCTTTTCGAAATGTCATGTTTGTCTTGTGTATGGAAACGCCTTGAGAATGCTCAGTGTGGAACACGGCATAAAAGTAGCATCCTGGGCGGAACCCAGGCAGTTCAGATTTTGGTGTGTGAACACGCTGAACTCGATGCATCAATAAACCTGTATCTCTTTTACCTTCGTGGTCTCATGTCCCGTTCTTATAATTGATATATGGAAAAGGCTACAAGCTGCTGCAACATTTCAAGGAAGGTTTGGTGGTCCGGTGGGCCCTGTTAACCTGAAGGGATTTTCTCGAAGGGGCAAAACACCCTTTTGAGGTGTGGATGGACCACAAGAACCCAGAGGTTATGAAAACACCCCGGAAGTTGTAACCCAAGCAAGTTTGCTGGGCACAAAACTTTAATCAGTTCATTTTCTCTGTGCTACCTTCAAGGGGAGGGGGGATTTTATGGCAGATGCCCTATCTAGATTTCCCCAATATTTTTTTGAATGTTTTTATTTAACTTTTTTTTTCAATTTTTAAAAACACAAATATCAACATTTGCAACATATCCACATTGGTAAACCTTCATCATACTCCTTTTATCCATACATGTATACCTTTTATTGAAGGTGCATTGAAGTCACCTAGTCTTACATCTCTTAGTCTCCTCAGAACCTGTTTTAGTACTACAATTTCCTTCTCCTTATATTTTAAAGGCTCATTTCTTGCTCTTTGTAAAATTGCTGCCGTCATTGCTTTTTTTTGTAAATCTCACATCCATCTCTCTAGGGACTATATCTCACCACGTATCTGTTATTGACTCTATTTCGTCAATATCAGCCAAAAACTTTTCTTTTTCCGCTTGTAGTGCATCCACGAATAACTCTGCCATTATTTCTGCTAAATTTTCTCCTTTTTCTTCCTTGATATTCTGAAACTGTAGATAATAGTCAACCCTGTCAATTTCTAAAGAAATTATTATTCTTTCTTTATTTTTGTCTGTCAGACTGAGTCTACTATCAATTTCATCCAACTTTTTCTCTCTTTGTTCAACTTTTTCTTCTACTTCCTGTATACTTCGTTCACTTTTTGTCATCATTTTTGTAGATTCTCCAGTTTGTCTTCTACTTTCTCTAATTTATCTTCTTCTTTCCCTATTTTTCCCTTTACTACTTTAAATTCCTCATGCAACACTTGCATCATTCCTTTCAGATCTGCATGCATAGCCTGCATTGCGTTCATTTTTCTGATTGTAATAAAGCATCCGATATCCTCTGTCCAGAGGGACTCGAAGCAGCTGAAGAAGATGCTGATTTTGGTGCTGACATCATCTTCCTCACCTTAATTTTTTTTTTGATATTTTTAATCCACAAGAAAAGAAAAAAGTAGTAATCGATTGTAATCCAAGGATAAAAAAAAAGAAAAAAGAAAAAAGAAGCAGCAATGAAAGAAAGCCAAAAAACCATAAAAGAAATAAAAAATCTTATAATCCAAACATCCAAAAGAAAAAACCTCATTTTTTTTCATTTTTTTAACCTGTCTTCTTGTTATTGTTTTCTTCAGGTTCTTCCAATCTTAATCCTTTAGTATCCCACAAAAAGGGATGATGTATCAATAAATTGTAATCCACATAGGGCCACCAAACCCAATGTGGCTGGGAGGGGCAAGGGGCGTGGATGGCCACGGTGCTATTCAGCAGGTTTGCCATATTCAAAGGAAAGCTACTGGTTTGCCCAAAACAGTACGAAATGGCTGAATCCTACCACTGATAAGGGATGCCATGATAATAGTATTCCAGTACTTGAGGAGCTGCTACAAAGAAGAGGGGGTCAAATTATTCTTCAAAGCACTGGAGGAAAGGACAAGAAACTATGTCTCCTGTAAATGTAGACACTGATATAATCATGTCATCCTTATGAACTCCAGTTCTTCATTTGTGCTGCTTCATTTGTGTTCTTAGCTTATCCTTTAAAGGCCAATGATACATGTCAGGATCATGATAATAGATAAGAGAAACTTGTTATGGCATGTCTGTTAATACCAGTTTTTATAGAATAGTTCATTATGAAAAGAAATATAAGAAAGAAAAAAATACAAATTATAATTTATTATTTCCCTCTGCCCAAATAACTTTCTCAGACCAAAAAATTATATTATTTTACTGGTTTTGATTAATTACTGAATATTTCAGTGCATAGATATATTTTAAAAACTTTGATGACACAGTTGCTAAAGTGCAGTATTGCAGGCAAATTCTGCCCAATCATAATTCATATTAACTCAAGTATTTTAACTCAGATATTTATACATATTACCATCATCATACCTCCATTTTCATTTGACTACAATTGTTTAAACGTCCATCATAAAATATATCAAGATTTAAAACATAACCACATACTGGCATTTCATTGCTATTTTAAAGTCCTCCAATAACACTAAATCCTTATGGCCTATTCTAACTAAACATCCATAATATCTAGTAACAAAAATTTCTAATCCTCCTTTCCAAATCACTGTTTACAATTTACGTCCAGTTTCCTTATGTTGTACCTATACATATATATTTTCCTTTGTATCACTATCCCTCCTTTATTTGACTGTATCCTGCATCATAACATCTCCCCTCCCCCCGATAATCAAAATTTAACTAAATTTAACAGTTCTTTTTTGCCTTTATATATAACTAAAAAAGATTTCTAATCTTTTTTTCATGGGTACCATTCACATATTCATATCCAATTATTACTTATCATAACAATGCATATGTATATTATTATTATTATTATTATTATTATTATTATTATTATTATTATTATTATTATTATTATTATTATTATTATTATTGCATCAACAGAATTGTATCACAGCGGCCAGTTGTTTCGCCGGATTTGGCATTAATTACTAGTCGGGCCCCACCCAGGGGCCTAGGACGTTGTAACATATTTTCGTAATATGTGTGCGGATCCAAGCAGTGCGGCCTTTTGCATTTGACTGATGGTGATTTTGTCAATTTTTAACTGAATTATTATTATTATTATTATTATTATTATTATTATTATTATTATTATTATTATTATTATTATTATTATTATTATTATTATTATTATTATTATTATTATTATTATTATTATTTATCATTATCATTATCATTATCATTATCAATTATTTATTTGACTATATCTACTGTCACTAAATTTCAGTAAGTTTAACTAGTTTTAAATTATACACTTCCATCTATCAACCTGTATCTTTCCAGTAGCAAAACAGTCTCGTGTCTTCTGACATTTTTTCTATCAGGAGGACTCAGATTGTTGTGGGCAATATGCAAATAATGCTTATATTGTAAACCACCCAGAGAATGCTGTCAAATGTTATGGGGTGGTATATACTGTAAGTCTAAATCTATTACTATGCGATTTACTCCAGGAAATGTTTCCTAAAGTTCAGTCCTATTAAGTACAGGGTAAAGCTTTACTGAATTTAATGGTATTTGTTGGGGTGGGGTGTAGGTTATTTATTTCAATTATTTATAAACATTTCCCATCTTAAAAATAATTTCAGTAGTAAATGTAAAGTAAATGAATAATGTGCAAGACCGGGTTTGGAATAATAATAATAATAATAATAATAATAATAATAATAATAATAATAATAATAATAATAATAATAATAATAATAATAATAACAACAACAACAACAACAACAACAACAACAACAACAACAACAACTTTTATTTCTAGACCGCACCCTTTCCTAGGCAGGACTCGGGGCGGTGTACAGTCATGTTAAAACCATATACAAACACATAGACATGAACATAGACATAGACATCAGAAATTTGTTTATAAAATCCCCTCACCAAAAAACTGAAAATGTTTTATACAACAAGATGCTTCATTAATGTCAGGGTTTTCTGCAGGCTTGACCATTTCTTTTGGTGGTATGAGGAATATACAGTGGACCATTTGGTAATGTACCTATGAAAAAGATACTTATGTTAAGCAGAACATGTAAACTAAAAAATGGTAAGAATTTTGTTTTTGAAGGATGTACTTTGTTTTCTGGTTTCCCTGTTTCCATTTTATTTTCCTATGATCTTTTGCCTCCTTTTCAGTCCATTATGCCTGACTCTAAAAATTAACTAATTTCCATTACTTCAGATAACAAATGTGTATTAATGCTTTGAAAGCTCAGAAGTTAGGTATCCAGAACATTTTTCTGATTTATAAAATATTTTTGTTCCTTTAAGGCTTTCTACAGTTTCAGACTTGGAATTAAGATGTATAGAATAAAATGTGAGATGGATATGAGTATATCTTGCTATTCACCATTCATTTCATCCATTAAAATTTTTGATTTAACTTTAACTTTCTCCTAACTTAAGAAAGTGAAGACTCTTGAAACGGAGTATTTCAAAAGGAACCTTTTATTAAGACAAATAGAAACCACTAAGTTCAAAGCAACCTCTGAACCCCCTTAGGCAATACAAGTAGAATTAAAGCAGTAGAGACCCCTCCCATTAGTTAGAATACAGATTTTAGCCAATAGACAAATGTGAAGATGTTTCCTTTATCAACTGCCCTGAGAGCCGAATAAACATATTCCCATGGCTATCTTCCATTAGACATTAAAGTGAAACATCCCACATGGCCATCATAAACATTCCCCCAAAAGGTGAGGGGATCTCAAGGCACTTTGGTGCCAGGAAACCAGTTGTAAAATATCAGTTTTCACTGGCACTGCTAATAATCGACTCCAAGCCCCCCCCCCCTCCCAATTGAATGGCAGTATCACTTTTAGGGATCTGACACCTTCCTTTAACCAAATGCAGATTCAGCCAATCCACAGATGTGAAGATGCCATCCCACCAGCCACCCTAAGAAACAGAATAAGCATACATTCCCATGGCTATCTTCTATTGGCTATCCAAGTGAAACAACCCAGATGGTCATCGTTACTATACATTCCCCAAGAGGGGAGAAGATCCCAGGGTGCTTTGGCACCTGATTAGAAGCTATAAAATAACAGTTGTCACAGGCAATACTAATGAATTGAAATCAAGCCCATCCCTTCTCCCAATTGAATGTCAGTATCACTTTTAGGGATCTGACACCTCCCAAGGAGAAAACAGATATTCTCATAATTTTTTCTTTCTTTTTTATTCCAGATAGTACAACTGAAGTTTTTACAAACATCTATGTGACCAGTTTTGGACCCGTTTCAGATACTGACATGGTGAGTATGGCAACTGAAATAACCTCTAAGATATATATGATGATATGGCTGAACTGAAGCAAAAAGCTATCCATCTTCCAGTGCCAGATTTAGGCATAAAACAAGCTATAGCTTAAGGACCTCACATTCTGCAGGATCTCACAAAATTTCAGATTGGGGGGGGGGAGCGACGGAGGGATGAATGACATTTTAAATTTTTATGCAGCTTCTATGAATACTTTAGTTTTTCAAATATTGTATATCAAATTTTGTGTACTTTTAAAATGGTCACAGAGGTTTTAGAAAGTTTTAAGTTTTAGAAAGTTTCAGATGGATCTCAGCATGTGGACCTGATCCATGTATTGAATAAAAAAAAAAACCGAAACACAACTGGCCAAAAGACAAATGTTTGATAGTAAGTACAAGTGTTCAAGAATATATATATTCTTGAACACTTGTACCACAAATGTTCAAACCAGAAGACCACAAACCAGAAGCCAGACCACAGCTGCATTATTAGCCACTTTAAACCCCTCCAATCCATACATGAAGCAAACTGATGCCCACCACGGAGATGTGGCAGGACCACAAACGTGAAGCCAAACAACAGTAACGCAGCTCACCAGCTCAAATCTCTCTGTAACTCAGACTAACACAAGCACAACCAGGCCCCCACCCAAACAGAACACGCCCCCATCCAATCAGAGCACAGCCAAACTCCCATCCAATCAGAGCACAGCCAAGCCCCCTACCAATCAGAATACACCTCCACCCAATCAGAATGCAGCCAAGCTCCCACCCAATGAGCTCCCACCCCCACTGGCAGTTAAAAAGAGGAACCGGCTGAGATCTCACATTGCTCCTGGAAGCACCAAGCCGGAAGCACCAGCCTGAAGATGATGAATGAGACTTCATTGAAACGTCGTGAAGATACTTCCAATTCTATGCGGGAGAAAACCCGAACAACCAAAGACCTACATACAAACACCCGCGAAAACCTCAGAAAACATACATACATACATACATACATACATACATACATACATACATACATACATATGGCTTTACTGAAATACACACGGACACACAGACACATAGACACACACACAATTCCGAGTAATGCTCCCAACCAATTCAGGACTCTGAGGCCTTTGCTTCGTCAAAAATCCTGTTTATTAAGTACATCATATCAGCATGGATGAAATCAACATTGAATAATTCATTTTTGATACAATTAAAGAATAGATATTGTCCAACCCCCCCCCCCTTGTGTCACAGGTCACATTAGCCAACCAAGCAGGTGATGAACTTCTCAGCACCACCACCACCCCCTTTTTTTTTTTTTTTTTGCTGTTGCTAGGACATGCTGATTTGGCCTTGGTCCTCAAGAGCTTTATTGTTGTTATGTCTGGCACATTGGAAGAAAACTGTGATGATCTGAGGAACAACACAGCTGGAATGAAGGCTTGAGTCCCCTTTATTGCTCCAACTTTCCCCCAAAAGTCCCACCATTCACCGTCAATGAACAAAGCTCTAAACACAAAGCTCTAATAGTCCCTAGCTTCTATTAGTCCAGAGGACCAGCACAGTTGAGAGCAGCCACACTTCTGTGAATTTGGTTCCAAGGAATCCTTGTCACAGGAAGTGTCAGGGTATTGAGGATTTAATAGCTGCCAGCTGATGAAAGGTTGTAAGCTATAATCAGTAAGCTGATGCAATGAGGATCATTCAGCAATAAAGACATAGCCTCTTTTAAGACTGTTATGGGAGGTCCACACAAGTCTCTATATAGGTGGCTATTAGAGCGCGTTTCTCTCTCTCTCATCGTGTATCTCATTTTCTCTCCTTGTGTTTGTAGTTGGTAAGGGATTTATCTCTGCATGTATTATATGTCTGTATATATGTATATATAAACCACTGTTAATTGCATAAAGGCTCTTTGTGCTGTATGTTGTGTTATGCTCCTGGGTGTATATCATGATTAGCAGGGAGCATGGCCTCCGTTAACGTAATGGGAGGAGGTTTCCTGGTGTCTCAGTTGAATGAGACAAACTACCTCTCCTGGAGGGTGAAGATCTAGATGTCCCTATGAAGGGAGGATTTGTGGATGATTGTTACTAATCCACCAGTAGTCCTGAATGATGGTGATCAGAGGAGAAATGAAAAAGTATTAGCCAGCATAAATCTTGCTTTAGAAGACAGTCAACTGCTACATGTGAGAGGTCTCCAGTCTGCAAAAGAATGTTGGGAGGCATTGCCCAGTGTGTGTGAGAGAGACTGCGGGTAGTAAGGTGTTGCTGACTAGGAAACTGTACAAGGCACAACTGAAGCCAGGAAAGTGTATGTGCACACATTTGCAGACTATGAGAAGGACATTCTTTGAGTTGGAAGAAAGGGGAATGACTTTTACTGAAGCACACAGGGTGTATGTGGTGCTTAATTCCTTGGACAGTTCATGGGATGTTCTTGTGACTAGTGTAGAGTCCATGCAAGAACAGTATTTAACCATGGCATATTTAACTGGTCAGTTGTTGGAGGAGGAGCAGAAATGGCTGGAGAGGAGACCAGGAAAGGGAGGAGAGAGCATTCAGCACAGACCAGCATCTACAACAGTCCAGGCTGCCGGAAGAGCAACTGAAAGAGTTAACTTTGTGAAGAGATGTTACATGTGTGGTTCTACTGAGCATCTCCAGAGATGCTGTCCTGAGAGGAGGAACAGAGGAGCAGCAAGACAAGGGTGTAGATCTAAGCAGCAAATGTGGAACGGTTCTCCAGCATCATTTTCTCTGGCAGCATCAACAACTGAACACACCAGGAATATGTGGTTGTTGGACAGTAGGGCGAACCAGCATATTGTTAACGATCCACATGTATTTTCTGGTTTGAAACCAGCAAGGCAAACGTGGGTTAATCTGGCTGATGGACAGAGAGCTGCTGTAAAAGGGGAAGGTAATGTGTATGTACCAGAAATAAATGCTACATTGTACAACATGTTATATGTACCTGCTTTAGAGCACAATTTGTTGAGCATATCCATCTTAGACTGGCCGGGTTATGAAATAGGTTTTTCTGGGGGACTATATACCCTTAAGAAAAAGGGACAAGAATGCAAGAACATAATTGTGCATGTGTACTTAAGAATGCTCCTACACATGACAATTGTATACACTTGTTACATAGAAGATTGGGTCATGCAAGTTTTAAAGTATTGAAAAAGATGCCTGACATAATTGAGGGACTGAAATTAAAGAAATATAATGTATATTTGGATTGTACTGTGTGTAAGGAAGCAAAAGCCAAAATATATCCTGTAAGTAAGAAAATGCAAGAACTACACACAGGGTATTACAATTAGTCCATGCTGATTTGGTTGGTCCTATAGCACCCTCTTTAAGAGGAGCGAGATATGCCTTAGTCATAGTAGACGATTATAGTAGATATGGATATTGTTATTTACTGAAAGATATGACTGAGGTATTGCAACAATTCAAGAAACGGGTAACACTCGTAGAACAACAGCATGGATGTAAGGTATGACAGCTGAAAACAGACAGAGGAACAGAGTTTATGTCTGAGAGGTTTCAAAGGTGGTTAAGCAGTCTAGACATACGGCATAAAAAAAACAAATCCATTTTCTTCTGCTGAGAACGGGGTGGCTGAGAGAAGAAATGGTGTATTACAGACAATGAAAGACGCATTGCTTGTTGATGCAGACATGAGTAAAGTGTACTGGGGAGAAGCCATAAATACAGTGAATTATATTGTTAATAGATTATGGAGTAAGGCAAGATAGGAAACACCATATTTCCTGATGCATGAAAGGAAACCATCTTTAGTTCATTTTAGAACATTTGGTAGTTATGCCTGGGTACATGTGCCAAAAGCTACTAGGAGAAAAGGTCAGACAAAAGCCAGAAAACTTCAGTTTGTTGGGTATGAGCTATGAATGAAGGGGTATAGGTTTACGAGTAGTGATCTCAAGATCTGCTAGCTTTGCAGAACAGAACAACTGGAATAAGATACATGCAAATCATGATGTGTTTAGCCAATACAAAGTTCTAATGTGTGGGGAAATGATATCATCAGACAGAGATGCAGAAGAGGATAGAACTTTGATAAAATGTGAAAACACAGATGACATAGATGTAGAAGAGAAGAGACCAGAAACAGTGACATAGGAATACATAATACCAAGACGATCTGAGGGGAGTAATAAAGGTGTACCTCCTGAATGGTTTACTGCAAGTCAGGTCAGGGCATACAGTGTTAGATATGAACTTCAACAGTACCAAGAAATGTTGGTAATACCTAAGGTATAACGTGAAAGATGTAAATGTTAATGTAATGCAAATATGTAGACATACTGTAATGTGAAAGAAGCTGTAAAGAAGAAACTATTATATGAAATATGTTAACAAAAACCTATGTGTGTAGGAAAAGTATAAAGTATATGTAAAAGTGTTTGAGAGTTCACTGCAACTGCAACATAACCCGGAGCAGAACCGGGTTGCTGTGAACTCGTTCCTAGCCAGGCCAGGCAACCAGTGCAAGCAGGGCAAGGCAAACAAAGTATCCAGATGTCAGTAACAGCACATGAGACTGGAAAAAGGCAATGCTTGTTCCCAACAAGTGTCCCTCCCAACAGTGTCCCTTTAAATCTCATTCCCCAGGTGAACCTTGTGAAGAGGGGTGGGTCCCCTCCTTCTGAGTGATTGGGTGGCCCTGTGCTGATTCTGCCTCCTCTCCATTCTCCATGCTAGGGGATTGGGGTAGAGATAATTGCTCATTGCTGGAGCTCTGATACTCCTTTGCTTTGCTGTCTGCCCTTTCCTTCCCCTTTGTTTGGTCATCCTGTGCCCTCTCTCCTTCGCTGGTGACCCTTCCCAGGCCCGAGGGACCTGGGACTGCTTCATCCTGCTCTTCCCATTATTCCTCCATCGGCCCTAGCTCCGTCTCATTCTTCTCCTCGGACCCAAGCTCCCATGGGCCATGACACTTAACATTCTACATTCCATAAAGTCCTCCCCCCCAATAAGTATGGCAACTAAGAAATGAAGCTTCAGGGGAAGGATACTGTAAATCCTCATTCCCTCCCGATCAGCTGGGACACGGGAGGCAGAGAAGAGATGGGGTGGGGCTAGTCAGAGGTGGTATTTACTAGTTCTCCAAAGTACTCAAAATTTCCGCTACCGGTTCTCCAGAATTGGTCAGAACCTGCTGAATACCACCTCTGGTTGGCTCCCCTTACGTGGAAAAGAGCCTCTGTAAGATATGAATCACAGATAGCCATTAAATCCTTTTTCACTCATCCCCTTCCCATCTATTATTGCTTTGGGTTTTTGAGGGTTCTTATCATGGAACCTGTCTGCTCTCACGTTGATGCTCTTAACCCAGGTGGCCTCTGATAAAGGATATACTTTCCATTGCACTAAATGTTGTAATTTCCTCTTATAGAGCCTAGAATCTAGAATCCGCTTTACTTCATAATGGATTTCCCCTTCCACCACTATGGCTTTGATGGCACTGAAGCTATTGGTCTGTCAGGGTTCCAAGTAACAAACCCAAAGCAATCAAAACTCTGAGGACTAGAGTTTCCTCAAAGCATACATTTATTAGGAATGTCATATTGGCACAGCTGGTGAAAACCCGACTCTGAAGGACCCGAGGCTTTCCCCACCCAAATCAAAACCCAAAATTCTTGCCCCAAAATTCATCACAGGGTCCAATCAGGTCACAGTCCCAACTTGGCTGGCTTTTGTCCACTCCCCTCCAATACTTGGTAGCTCCTTCATGTTCCCACAGCTCCACCCGGCCTTGCTATGGCAGCCCTGAAGATGCTCCCAAAATGGTTTCAGGGCTGCCAGGCTGCCCCCACTCAGTTGCGAAGGACTCCCTGCAAGAGAAAATCAAAGAGAGGTTAATCCACATCACCAGCTGAACAGTCAAAGGGTATCAGTTTCACTATTGGGAACAGCTCTATGAACTTTGGACCCAGCTTTTTACTTGGTAATTCAGTTTTAGATACTTTATTGACATGTAGTAGTAATAATAATAATAATAATAATAATAATAATAATAATAATAATAATAATAATAATAATAATAATAATAATAATAATAATAATAATAAATATTTATTTCTTAGCCGCACCCTCTCCCGAAGGACTCGGGGCGGCGTACAATGAAACATATGAAATAAATATGGACAAAACAAACATATAACAGAGACATATACCGAGACATACACAAGGAGGAGGTCGGCTGATAAATAAAACAATTAAAATACAGTCTTTAAAAACCCCTAGATAATTAAATATAATTAAAATACCCAGTAAAAGCCCGTCAGGAGCGATATGGTTAGATCAAAGTTGAGCCAGGCCAGCTGCTTGGAATAGGTGGGTCTTAAACTTAATACGAAAGGAGCGGAGGTCAGAGGTATTCCTAATATCTGGAGGGAGGTCATTCCACAGGGCTGGGCCCGCCACAGAGAAGGCTCTACTCCTAGGCGCCGCCCCCTGACACTGTCTTGTGGACGGCACCTGGAGGAGGCCCTCTCTGTGCGAGCGGATTGGTCGCAGGGATGTATGGGGCAGAATACGATCCCGCAAGTAACTAGGTCCTGAGCCATGGAGCGCTTTAAAGATTATTATCAAAACCTTGAAACGCACCCGATAGACCACAGGAAGCCAGTGCAGCTCGCGCAGGAACGGTGTCACATGGGAGTACCTAGTACTCCCCATAATTACCCGCGCGGCTGCGTTCTGGACCAACTGTAGCCTCTGGGTGCATTTCAAGGGAAGCCCCATGTAGAGAGCGTTACAGTAGTCCAAGCGAGACGTCACCAGCGCATGAGTGACTGTGCGTAAGGCATCCCGGTCCAGTAGGGGGCGCAATTGACGCACCAGGCGAACCTGGTGGAACGCCCCCCTTGCCACGGCTGTCACATGGTCATCCATGGACAGCCGGGCATCCAGGAGGACGCCCAAATTGCGCGCCCGCTCCACGGGGGCAAGTTGAATGCCCCCAATGGCCAATGATGGAATTAATTGGCTGAACCGGGGAGCTGGTACCCACAGCCACTCCGTCTTGGAGGGGTTGAGCTTGAGTCGGTTGTCATCCATCCAGATCCGTACGGCTTCCACACACCGGGACATCACTTCGATGGCCTCGTTGGGGTGGTTCGGGGTGGAAAAGTACAGCTGAGTATCATCAGCGTACAGATGGTATCCCACCCCGAAACCACGGATGATCTCATATATGTGTTGAAGAGGAGTGGCGAGAGGACCGACCCCTGTGGCACCCCACAAGTAAGGGGGCGTAGGGTCGACCTCTCTTCTCCTGCCAACACACGCTGCGTCCAGTCAGAAAGGTAGGAGCCGAACCACCGCAAAACGGTGCCCCGGACCACCAGCCCCTCCAGCCGGCGCAGCAGGATACCATGGTCGATGGTATCAAAAGCCGCCGAGAGGTCTAATAGGACCAGGATAGAGGAACAACCTCTGTCTCTGGCCCTCCAGAGATCATCCACCAACGCGACCAAGGCCGTCTCCGTGCTGTGACCGGGGCGGAAGCCGGACTGGCGCGGGTCTAGATAATCATTTTCCTCCAGATGTCGTGGAAACTGGTAGGCCACCACACTCTCTACAACCTTCGCCAAAAAGGGAAGGTTGGAGACAGGACGATAATTGGCCAGCTCCAAAAGGTCCAGGGAAGGCTTCTTGAGCAAGGGTCTCACCACCGCCTCTTTCAAGGCGGCCGGGAGAGACCCCTCGCTCAGCGAAGCATTCACTAGGCCCAGGAGCCAGTCTCGTGTAACCTCCCAGGATTCCAGTACAAGCCAGGAGGGGCACGGGTCCAATAAACATGTGGTGGGTCGCAGTCGTCCACGCAATCTGTCCAAATCCTTGATGGCAACCAAGTCAAACTCCTCCCAGATCGATACCTCAAGACTCGCCATGGACGTCTCCATTGGATCACTGACAGGAACCCAATCTCTCCGGATTTGAGCGATTTTATCCTGCAGATATTTACCAAATTCCTCTGCCCTGCCCTGTAGGGGGGCCTCCCGTGGCCTCTGAAACAAGAGGGAGCGGGACACCCGAAACAGGGCGGCAGGGCGGTTCTCCGCGGATGCAATGAGAGTGGCACAATATTGGCGTTTGGCCACTCTCAATGCCACAAGGTACGTCCTTAAATGGGCTCGTGCCTGTGTTCGATCAAATTCGGAGCGAGAGGATCTCCAACGACTCTCTAGACGTCTCTTGCGGCACTTCATCACCCTTAGCTCCTCGGTAAACCAAGGGGCTAGGGTGGATCGTTGCCGCCGGAGAGGCCGCAAAGGCGCCACCCGGTTCAAGGCCCCGGTAGTTGCATTATTCCACGCAACTACCAGGTCCTCTACCCGGGGGCGGGTCAAGGTTACAGGAGGTGGCCCAAGCTCCGTCTGGAACCTATCAGGTTCCATCAGGCGCCTGGGGCGGAACCATCTGGAACTTTCCGGTTCCGCCTCCCCGCAGCGGGAGGTAGCACCAGGGAAGTCAAGACGGAGGAGTGAGTGATCTGACCATGACAGGGGAGTGATGGTTAAGTCCCCTCCTCCCAGATCACTCAGCCACTGGCCAGAGACAAAAACAAGGTCCAGAGTGTGTCCTCCCTCGTGTGTTGGGCCCTGAATCATTTGAGTCAGGTCCATGGCTGTCATGGAAGCCATGAACTCCCGAACCCCCTCTGATGCTTCTCCCATCGATGGCAGGTTAAAATCCCCCATCACTAAAAGTTTGGGGGTCTCAACCACCACCGATGCGATCAGCTCGAGGAGTTCAGGCAGGGCCGCTGCTGTATAGCGAGGAGCCAGGTATACTATCAGCAGGCCCAACTGTCTCCCAGGCCCCCATTTCACAACAAGGGATTCACATCCGGACGTCTGTGGCACAGTAGACTCCCTCGGCTCTAAGTCCTCCCGAATAATTGCTGCCACCCCGCCGCCCCTTCCCTGGGCCCGGGGCTGGTGAAATGCTCGGTAGCCTGGTGGGCACATTTCGACGAGGGGAAGACCTCCCTCGTGGCCCAACCAGGTCTCCGTTATTCCCGCGAGGTCCGGCTCCCCCTCTAAAATTAGATCGTGAATGAGGGGGGCCTTGTTAACAACGGACCTCGCATTGCATAACAGCAGCCTCAGGCCTTGGGTCTGTAACTCTTGACCACCTAGAACGCGGGGGTTGGTACAAGCGACCGGGTGTAACCAGCAACCACGGTCTCCCAACCGACTGTAGGTTCTTAAGCTGTCCTCGTATCTCCCCTCCCTGCGACCGTTGGAATTAAAGAGCCCTGTATAGGAATGGTGTCCTCCCCCTCCTCCTCCCTTCTGCCCCTTCTGTTCGCGACCACACCTGGAGGCCCGGCTCTCACATCGCTCCTGGTCTGACCCACCCACCCACCCTCCCTGGAACCCCCTAAAAACAATGTAAAACATTTGACTAAAAATCCCCTCAGCTTCCGTTTCTTCCACCTCTCGGGGTTCACAAACCCGTCATCAAGGCAGGCCCTTGTAAGAGCCAAGGGCCATACCTGCGAGAGAGGGGCCTCCCGCAGGCGGAGCAGGTCTGACCTTGAATAAATTGATAGAATATTAAAGCCCAATTGGGTAAGGGTGCAGGTAGTAAAAGTCAATAGCCGGAGGGCTAAGGTCTTAATGGGATACTAAAGCTGGAGGCTTTAGTATCCAGATAGTACTTGGAAAGAGGGCGGGGGGGAAATGTTCAAATATTCCCAAAGTGGAGCAAATGGGGGACAGTCCAAGGTGGTTAAAAGTAGATGTAGTTACAGATGTTACAGATGTGGGTTCCTTAGTGAATGGGAGGTGGCCTTTTTAAGCCCAGCTGTTCTTAGTCTTAGTCTGGTCTGGGCAGTCAGTTAGTCTGGTCTGGGTAGTCAGTTAGGCTCATCCATGGCCCTAACACGGGTCTCCAGTGACCTCTAAGGTTCCAGGCCATCCCAACCATTATTCAAGGTCTTCTTCTTCTTCTTACTGGTTCCCAACATCCTCACCTTGACCCCCCCATCCGGCGTCTCAGTTCTCAGTTCTCTTAACATTCGCAGCAGTTTGGGGAAACGCTTCCAAGATTATCAAGACACCAGAGCAAGTTCCCGGGAGCATGGGAGCAGCCAGGATACGGCCAGCTGTTATGGGGGAGTCCCTGGCTGCGATTCTTTCCACACACCCAATACCGCAGCCATCTCCCAGTGCCGTTCCCTGCTGCCTCCCCATTCTGCTCACCATTCGGTGTCCTCTGGTGTTCTTTAGCGTTGTAAGGCGGCTCCCGAACTTCCATTGCCTCCCCGTCCTCTCTGGTGCCGCTGGCTTGCCTTTTCCCCTTTCCTCTTTCAAGCTCTTTCCAACTCTTTCAAACTTCGCGCCGCGCTGCGCAGCTGCGATGCGCCGCCGCTGCCATTTCCTCGCGGCTTCCTTCCTCGGCTTCTCAGCTCCGCTCCGCTCCTTTTGCCTCCAAGCTTCTCCGACCACCCCTGGTGGGCTAAAACAAGCCCCAAACACGCCAGGGTGGTCGGGCTATCCGAATCTCAGCCCCCCGATGCCATGGGGACCGGCGGCAACCTCCTACCCCTGTTGGGCGCTCCCCGGTAAGCTAGGAGCTCAAACAGGCGACCGCCATCGCCGGAATGTATACTTTGTCTCTGACATAGAAAGGAGGGTGGGGGAAGTGGCATTTGTCATCTTGCTTTTTATAGCTTTTTGCCCTTTCTATTAGAGCTTGCTTCGTATTTTCCCATCCTGTTTCAGCGAATCGATCCATTCACTCAAGGGCACGGAGGAGGGTGGTTCCCCAGGTAATTCAGGCATGAGGACAAACTCCATGCTTCTGGTGTCCTGGAAAGGGGTCAATCTAGTGCTACTATGCATTGCATTGTTGTAGGCTACCTCTGCAAAAGGCAGCAGGTCTGCCCAGGTAGATTGCTGGTAGTCCATGTAACACCTCAGGTATTGTTCTAACTTGCTCATTCCGCTGCCCCTTTTATGCTTAGATGAAAAGCTGATTTGAGCGCCTGAGTGGACCCTATCACTCATAAGAATTCCCTCCAGAATTTTGCAGTGAATTGGACTCCCCTGTCAGAGATAATCCTGTGAGAAATCCCATGTAGCCTGTATATCTGCCTTATAAACATCCTAGCTAGTGTCTTGGCTGAAGGTAGCACCTAGCAAGCTGTGAAGTGGACTTGCTTTGAGAATAAGTCAATCACGGTGCAAATGACCATGTTTCCATCACTCTTTGGGAGGTCAACTGTCAGAGCATGCACAGGTCTATCACGTGTTTCAGTCCAGGAGCAAATATTGGTTTTTATCCAAAATAGGAATATAGGAATACTATACATACACGTGCTATAAGCAAACAGCGCATATACTAAACAAACATACTAAACAAACAGTAATTACAGCAGGGAAGAAACTCAACAAACCAGCGAACACACCAGCAGAGCCTCCTCTTATTACACAACCTGTTAAAGGGATAACAGTCGGACATTGCTGACCTATTCCCTTCATTGCATCAGTTGGTGAGCTCTTAAATTATCACTTTGACACTCCTCCCATTTAAATATCTTTATGAACTTGCCATAATTTGTTGTGATCCACACAATCAAAGGCTTTAGCATAGTCAATGAAACAGAAGTAGATATTTTTCTGGAACTCCCTGGCTTTCTCTGTGATCCAGAGTATGTTGTAATTTGATCTCTAGTTCCTCTGCCTCTTTGAAATCCTGCCTGTACTTCTGGTAGTTCTCGGACCATGTACTGATGGAGCCTAGCTTGTAGGATTTTGAGCGTAACTTTGCTAGCATGTGAAATGAGTGCAATGGTGCCGTAGTTTGAACATTCTTTGGCATTGTCCTTCTTTGGAATTGGAATGTAAACTGACCTTTTCCAATCCCGTGGCCACTGTTGAGTTTTCCAAATTTGCTGGCAAATTGAGTGTAGCACTTTTACTACATCATCTTTTAAGATTTTGAATAGCTCAGCTGGAATACTGTCACCTCCACTAGTTTTGTTGTTGCTCAGACTTTCCAAGGTCCATTTGACTTCACATTCCAGGACGTTTGGCTTAAGGTCAGTGTTCACCCCATCGTGGTTATCAGGGATGTTATGTCAGTTTTTGTATAGTTCTTCTGTGTAATTTTGTCACCTCATCTTAATCCCTTCTGCCTCTGTTAGGACCCTGCCATTTTGGTCTTTTATCATGCCTATCTTTGAATGAAACGTTCATAAGTCCAATTTTCTTGAAGAGATTTCTGGTCCTTCCTATTCTATTGTTTCCTTCTATTTCTTTGCACTGTTCATTTAAGAAGGCATTCCTCTTCTAGCTATTCTCTGGAATTCTGCATTCAATTGGGTGTATCTTTCTCCCTTGCCATTCATTTCCTTTCTTTCCTCAGCGATTTGTAAAGCTTCTTCAGACAGCCATTTTGCTTTCTTGCATTTCTCCTGAGTATTCTTATACCGGGGCATTCTCGAGAGGACATCAGCCAGAGGGTTTTTTCCTCCCAGGAGGTATTTCAAGGTGAAGTTAAATTGGTTGAAGTACTGTGCCCACCGAAGCTGCTTCAGTGAGAGTTTGTGAGTTCTAAGTGCCTGCAAATTTTTATGGTAAATGCACACTTCAAATGGTACCAAGAGGTGGTGCCATTTAAATAGTGCCCACCGGACCACAAAACCCTCCATTTATTATATGGCCCAGTGCCTCTCTGTGTTGGTGAGTTTTCGAGAGGTGTAGGCACACGGTTGCAGGTTCCATTCATTCCTCTGGAGGAGGTCAGTCCCTAGGGCGACATCACTGGTGTCAGCTTGGATCATGAAGGGTTCCTCAAGATCAGGGTGCTTCAGAACCAATTCTTTTGCAAGTAGCCTTTTCAGACTTTCAAATGCCTATTGGCATTCCATTGTTTGTTGGAGCAGCTAGCTCGGCTGGGGTTTAGCCCTGGTTTTTCCTGTTCTCAGCAGCTCTGTGAAAGCTTTTCTCACAAAGGATGGAATGAATTGCCTATAGAAGTTAGCAAACACCAAAAAGCTTTGTAGTTGTTTACGGGTTCAAGGGGCTTGCCATTCTAAAAAGGCTTTAACCTTCCCTGGATCCATTTCCACCCCTTCACTCAATATTTGATAGCCCAGGTAGTCCAGCCAGGTCTGGACATTTGGGCAGGGCCCAGAGGGGGGTAAGCCCACCTGGCATCATCTGCGGCTGCTGCCCTTCCCGTGCTTCTTTGCTTCCATTCTGGCTCCCCCCAGATGTTGAGATTTTCCAAAATCTCCATCACCAACTGGGTTACATGTCCCTTCAGACGATCCTCTCAGCGAGGCTTCATTTAGTTCTTCCTGGTCAGAGGGGACTTCTAGCTCCAATTTCCACACCGGTTTTCGGTTACCATGGGGAGGGTGACTCCTCTGGTCCTCCCATCTTAGCTGTATTTCATCCTGATGCTGATCGACCAGTGGAGCTTTTTGGGATCCTCCAGGTTCATCTAATTCTCTCCAACAGGGTACATGGAGAAGGCCTCCAGTTGCCGGGTGTGTGTGTGTTTGATATCTCCCTCCAGCATTCAGTTTCCCCTTGCTCACTGTTGTGTTTGGACATGGTTTGTTGGGTCCCCTCGGTAGAGCAAAAATTGCTTCTCCAGGCTGACCATTTTGCAGAGACGTTGCTTTATGTAAGGGCTCCTCTCCTAACTTAATAAAGTGAAGGCTCTTTAAATGGAGTATTTCAAAAGGAACCTTTTATTATGTAAAATGGAAACCATTAAGTTCAAAGCAGTATCTGAATCCCCTTAGAGGAAGACTCCAAGGCCCCCCTCCTCCCAATTGAATGGCAGTATCACTTTTAGGGATTTGACACAGGCAATACACCAGAATATAAACTGACAGCAAACAGCATTTCTTACTAGCACTACTAGCATGATGATGTTACCTAGTTAATGAAATTTCTTTCATTAACAAGCAAGCTTAGAGAGCACCTAGGACCCACCCACCCCCATTGTTAAAGTGTACAGTATGCATTAAAAATGTGGACTCTGGATGTGAGAATATGCTTGAGGTGATAGTATTTTTGGCTTATTGGTATTTGTCAGTCAATTGTTTATTGCATATATTTTTGCATGAATCTAAATCTAATCTAAACAAAGCAGCTTCTCATATAAATTGGAGATCAGTTATTTTTTTTTAAAAAAAAAAGCCTTGAATGAGCTTATGAAGAAAAATTGAATGGGCCTATGTAACAGAAATGCATTATAAGATGTTTGACCATTAAAAATATATATTTTTAATATCTAGATGTTGATTTAACAGTCTGGATTTTATTAATATCAAATTTCATATTGTACTTTCAGTTTTTATAGTTTAAATCCTTTACTATTGTTATTTTTACATTTTTAATCTTGCAGACATTTCATTACCCTAACTAGGTGACATCATCATAAATAAATAAATAGATTTAGAAACTGGTGCTTCAGTAACAATAATTAAAAAGTCAGTATCAGTCTCTGTAGGAGACTGTTTGGACACAGCCTCCTAATTTTCTTGGAAATGCTAATAACATTGCAATAAAAGGCAACATATAGATAGTCCTCAATTTATGACCACAGTTGGAACCAGGATTTCTGTTGCTAAGCAAGGTGGTTATTAGGCAGGTTACACCAAATTTATAACCATTTTGCCATCGTTGTTTAGTGAATCACTGCAGTTGTTAAGTGAATCATAGTTGTTAAGTGAATCCAGATTCTTCCATTGACTTTTCTGTGGAAGCCAATTGGGAAGGCCACAAATGGTGATCACATGATCCTGACATGCAACTGTCATAAATGCATGCCAGTTGCCAAACACCCAAACTTTGATCATATGACCTTGGTGATATTGCAATAGTTGTAAGTGAGAGGACTGGTCAGTCATAAGTTAATTTTTTCAGTGTCATTATAACTTTGAATGGTTGTTAAATGGTTGTAAGTCAATGACTATATGTAGATAGGGTTGCAACCACTGGTGGAGTCCGGATCTTGTTGCAACTGGTACGGTGCAACGGGGGCTAGCGTCCACCACATGAACACGTGCAGCATGCATGCATACGCACGCAGCACACGCATGCGTCCTTACCTCCTGCAATGCCTCCGTGACGCTCCAGCTGCTTGGCAGGGCATTGCGCAGGTGCCATATGCTCCGTGCACAGAAGCGCCAAAGAGCTCAAATACCGGTAAGGAGCGTGGGTGGGCAGGTGGGCTCTCCGGAGCACCATACCGGAATTGTACCCAGTGCTCCTGGCAGGCACCGGTACGCCCATACCGGGGTCATAACCTACCACTGGTTGCAACATTTGCAAATGAAACGTCCCTGGAGGGATAAACTTATCACTTCAATATCTGTAATAAAACGAAAAAAAGGAAAAAATTGTCATGAAAGTGCA
This sequence comes from Natrix helvetica, assembly GCF_964273705.1. NCBI lineage: Eukaryota > Metazoa > Chordata > Lepidosauria > Squamata > Natricidae > Natrix > Natrix helvetica. Next base: position 54,632,837 of record NC_138558.1, on the reverse strand, counting down.
TCATTCTCATCCTTGGAAGACAGCTTTGCAATAATAAGTAAAATATCAGTGGACTGGTACTGCAGGTTTTTTTTTAAAACTCCACTAATTTAGAATAAAATTTGAGTCCAGGATATTAAAGTAGCACTTACATATTTACTTCAAGCTGTAATTATTATTTCAAGCTCTGTGAGCAAAATTAAATACTGACCCACTATCAGAATCACCAGATCCAATTACTGTGGCATGATCTGACAGGCACACCTGAAAACACAGCAGGCAGTTTGGGGGTTACCTTTTAAATAATTGGCAGGCTGACAGCTTGAAATGGTTGGCATCTCAATTCCACAAGAATAACATTTCTCCCATGGGAATCACATGCAAACTCAAGTTGGCTCAAATAATTAATTGAGATGCAAATACATAGAGAAATGGACAGCAGATGAACAGTTGAATAAGCTGTTCCTGACACAATGTAGAGTAATAATGTGTCTTAGTGAAGGACTTTGAGATAAGATCGGACTAATTTGACTAATTAATAGTTGGGCTAAAATGAGAGCTTTACTTACAAAGCATGACACAGAACAAATTGATAGATTGGGTCTATGGCAAAGTAATTGCTACCCCGGCACCATCTCAAAAATCTGTTGATAGTGCAGAAGGAAGCTCTTATAACTTAATGAACAAAATCTCAGATAAACTCAACTTTTACTGGGTTTTGAATATGGCTTGATCTCCTGCTTCTCTTTGAGCAGAGTACAATTTGAAGAGTGCAATTTCCAAGGTATACCGTCAATAGGCTGATTGATCTTACATTTGAAGGTTGTTGTAAGGGCTCCTCTCCTAACTTAAGAAAGTGAAGATTACTGAAACGGATTATTTCAAAAGGAACCTTTAATTAAGAAGAATGGAAGCCCTTAAGGCAAAGCAACATCTGAATCCCTTTAGGCAATGCAAGTAGAATTAAAGTGATAGTGACTCCTCCCCTTTTGTCAGAATGCAGTTTCTGGCCAATACACAAGTGTGAACATGTTTCCTTTACCAACTGCCCTGAGAGCAGAATAAACATACATTCCCATGGCTATCTTTCGTTAGACATTAAAGTAAGATATCCCACATGGCCATCATAAACATCCCTCCAGAGGTACTGAGATCTCCGTCCTTCCAGCGCCAGGAAGGCAGTTGTAAAATATCAGTTGTCATGGGCACCTCCAATAAATTACTCCGAGGCTCCCCTCCTCCCAATTCTAACTTCAGTTTTTAGTTTTTCCTTTCTAGTTTATCAATGTTCTTTTGAACATCATGTAAAAAACCACTACTTTCATAAAAAACACTGTTTAAAACTTATTTTTCTTCTCTGTCACTTATCTTCCTTCCGAGGAGTTTTCAGGGAATTTTCCCTCTTTTCTCCTTTTGTTGCTTTATTTTCAATTCTGTAATGACAAGAGGTGAATGCTTAGGATGGGAGGAGGTCTCTGCCTTCATCTTTTGTTGGTCTCTTGGTTGATTATACATTCTGGCCTTTGCTTTCTGGCTTCTTGTATATCTGGTAGTTACTGCTGCTACCATCTATTTCCAGAGGAATGCCTTTGCCTGTCATTCTGCACCTCAAACCTGTTAAATGAAGCATGTGGGGGCCTCACAGCCACATGATCCATTAGCTAATATTGAAGAAAGAAAAAGAGAATAACTAAAGTGATATAAATTTCCTAGTGCCATCTCTCTGGCTTTTGGATGCATGTGCCTAAGAAAATTAACTCTCCTACTTATCCCAAGGTATATATAACCAGGCTTAAGCAGGAAAAAAGGAAAGTGAAATAATTATTGTTACGTTTAAGTAGACATAGAATCTGCAAAAAGAATCACAGGTGTATGAGATAAAATCTCAACCAGTGCCTGAAAGGAATGCTCCATAAAAGATTCTAAAGAAGATATGAGGAATGATAAATCTGCTCCTCAGAAATCCCAAGACATATTAAACATTAAACAATAAGTGGGTTTGCTGTATTGGTAAAAATGAAAACCTGGTTTTCCTGGTTACCTTCTGGGAGGAGGCTTTGTGATAATTAGAGGAGGATTCCAAGGTTCTGTATAGCATTGTAACATATAGGGCCCACCTTGTTAACTCTCAAGACTTTTTTTTTCTGCTATGTATTCAAAATGTACTGGATGGATACCAAATGGGTGTGTATGTGTTTGTATGCGCACACGGATGCGTTTTTTTGAGAGCGGGCATCAGAATTTCATGTTTAGTGTGTGCCACTGTGTACATAGGAAAAGTGACAATAACAGTTATCTTATATTCATAAAGGCCTGAAAACAGATGCTTAGAGTACTATATTTTCTGGGCAATTTCAAAGTTGATGATTCATCATTTAAAAGCTCCTACTACTAGTGTTTGCCAGACTCAACTGATGTCAAGAGAGTGGGGAGAGTATTAAGACAAGATAGATGGATATAAAAATGGATCAGAGGTGGGTTCCTACTGGTTTGGACCAGTTCGGCCAAACAAGTAGTAACTTGGTAGCCTGGGTCTCTGGAACCGGTAGCGACCCAGGCCTGTTATGCCCCTGAACCAGTTCTCCCGGCGGCCTCCTGCTGCCTACACACAGGTAAGCAGCATTCATGCTAGCCTAGCTCCCCCTCCCCGCCAGCTGCAACCCTGGCCCTGCCTGAATGGTCTCCAACACTCCATTCGGCAGGAGTGGCGGTGACAAGTGGTAAGGGAAGTAAGCCCCGGGCCAGCATCCCTTCCTCCTCCCTCAGAGACCCACAGCGACAGGGAAACTGAGGCAAAATAGGAGGCGCCCCACCAGCAGAGGGTCCGCGTGGAAGGCAAGGGCACAGTGGCGGGGGAGGCTGGCCATCCCCCAAGCCATTTCTCAGAGGAAGGGGGCAGGGATGCTGGCCTGGGGATTGCTTCCCTTACCACTCGCCACTGCTCACCCGCCCACTCACTGCTTACCTGAGAAGGGCCCCAAAAGGCTTTGCTGAGCAGTTCCAGAGCTGCGCGGAGGCTTCCCTGCTGGGAAACCCAACCCACCACTCACACAAAGCTCAGCCTGGGATTTTAGGCGTGGATCTCGCCCACTGGGCAGCCTTTTCAGGAGCATCGCAGCTCAGCCTAATCTCTTCTGGCTCCCTTCTTAAGTTAGGAAGTGGTGTTCACCCTCAGGATGCCGCAGGAGCCCCGGCTTTGGCACTTTGTGTGGGCTGGCTTGATGGCAGGAAGACCCACAGTGCCTATTTGTTCAAGTAGGGCCTGAACTGGTCACAGGGTGGACAGGGGGCCTCTGACCACCTCCCATCCTGGGAAGCTGCCATGTCTTGTTGCAGGCGCCCAGGGGGGCTTCAACCCCCGCCGACTCCAGCCCCAAGTGCAACTCCCCACCACCCCACCAACCTGGGGACGCTCCCGACTCTGCTTGGCAGCCACTCCTTCACACTCCATTGCTGGCTGCCGATGGCCCTTCTGCAGCTCTGCTTTCTACTGGCGCCCCTTCCCAGCCATGAGACGCTCCGGGGCAGTTCCCTTCCGCTGGCTGTGTCCGGATGGATGATGGGTCGGTCAGCCCACGCACCACTGCCATGTGACCACTCTGGCCAGGGTGGGGGGAGGTGAGAAGGGGAGGGGGCACCTGGCAGGTGGGGGATACAGCTTTCCTTTTAGCCTGTGAAGACGCTCAGCCCACTCAGCTCCCAGGGATGCTTTTCTGGCCAGCCACCAATTTATAAATAGAAATTAATGATCTTCTTTTAAATTTTCCATTTCAATGAGAATTTAAGAAGTTTTAGAAAAATTCTCATTGAAATGGAAAGTTTAAAAGAAGAGGGTTAATTTCTGTTTATAAAGGTCACATGGCAGCAGTGCACAGACTGCTGACTGACCGAGTGCCCTCCTGGACGCAGCCAGGGTGGTGAGATTGTCCTGGAGCATATCCCAGCCTGGAAGGGGCGCCAGGTGAAAGAAGGGCCACTGAAGGGCCAACTCCCAAGCCATTGAGGGGCCCTTGACAGCTTCGGGGCCTTCTGACTGGGATAGGGGTTAAACTTCCTGCCGGAGAAGTCGGAGCCTCCGCAAGCTCTTTCCCACTCTTTCCCACTGAGAGAAGCCGGACTGCCACGCCGCCTTTCCCCAAACCTGGACAGCGATACTCCAGCCTCCCCGATGTCCAAGCTGCAGCAAACAAAACACCACTTCAGCCGCAGTCTCCAGGTTGCAAAGGACAGTCAGTGCCTACTCCATTTTACAAGCAGCGTTGTCTTGTGAGAACTACAGTAGAAAAAAAACATACCTTGTTTTAGGTGGGAGAAAAATGGAAGGAAAACTTGGATAGCTCTAGAAAAAGATATTATATAAATGTAGAATAAAAATGTGAGTGTTGGAGAAACTGACCTATAAGTAATCTAGATTCTAATATATAAATACTACTAAGAAAATCTCTATAATGTAGACCAGAATCTTTTCAAAGGATTATAAATTCAATCCCCATATAAATTTGTTATAATCTCCTGAATTATTTATTTATCGGTGGATTTTATATTTTTAAAGAATTGTTTATCAAGGATTGCCTACCTGCCTTGTTGTTTTTAGTTGACTGTCATGTTGAAACATTTTTTCCGCTACAGGAGTACACAATAGATGTTTTCTTCCGCCAAAAATGGAAAGATGAAAGGCTAAAATTCAAGGGTCCTATGAACATTCTCCGACTGAATAATTTAATGGCCAGCAAAATCTGGACTCCAGATACATTCTTTCATAATGGAAAGAAGTCAGTAGCTCATAATATGACTATGCCAAACAAGCTATTACGAATCCAAGATGATGGTACTCTTTTATATACTATGAGGTATGAGCTTTTCTTTTTATTTGCGTTTCTCTTTGTATTTCCTATACAGGTAATCCCCGGGTTATGAGCATTCCCTTAGTGAATGTTTGAAGTTACATGATAAGCATGCCCTAGTGTTTATGAACAAGTCCTGAAATTATGGCTCTGCAACATTCGCCCTGCCTATCCCCCCCTCAGCCAGGTCTTCACTTCGCCTGTGGAGACTCAATTACTATCATGTTTCCTTGCCTGCTTCGTTGCTTCAGGTTTTTGTATTTGCAGAGAACAGGCCTAACGTACTACGAGATCATGTGAGATAAGTAGCATGAGATCTCTCTGCGAATTGAGGCTCAGATGTTTGCAAATGGAGGCGTTCTGACCCAGCTTAGCAGAACCAAGAAATAGACTTCTTGTTCCGAAAAACCCCTTTTTATTTAGCTCCTGTGAATTACTGGCATTCACACACTGGAAAGTCGAGGCAATAATCCTTCAAAGGGTTAATTGGAGTAACAGATCTTATCAGTTCCTTTGATACCTGGCAGGCCAGGAGCCTCCAGTCACAAAACTGTAAGTTACCGTATTTCTCAGTGTATAAAATGCTCCGGAGTGTAAGACGCACATTAGTTTTTGAGGAGGAAAATAATAATAAGAAAAATTCTGCCTGTGCCTACCAGCATCCATGGTATTCCTGCTGGCACATGGTAACAAGGTCAGCCAGTGAATAGGCATAGCAACTAAGTCAGCCAATGAGGGCTCTTTGGACTCTCAAATTTGCTGTGGGAGCAAGAAGGAGACAGGAAGGAGCCTGGCTTAGCCGAGAACTGAAAGTGAAACTGCTTATGTTTTGCTTGTATTTACTGCTACCTTGGAAAAACTACTTTTGGTAATGTATTGTATATTATTATTATTATTTTGAATCCTACTGAATCAGTTACTTGTGTGGGCTTTCTGAATGTGATTGCTATTGCAAACTCTGACCAGCCAGGTCAGCTTTGGCACTTATTGCAGCCTGATCCAGCACAGCTGATTGGCAGGTGGATCGGACTGCCAGAATACCCTCAATCAGCTGTTCCAGGCTGCAGGGATTGCCACAGACCATTGCTGCCTCCATGCCTCATGTTTTTGGCTTCTGGTGGGGGTGGGTGGGACTACATTTGATGTATAAGATGCACCCAAATTTTTACCCTCTTTTTTGGGGGGTGGGGAAAGGTGCATCTTATACTCCAAAAAACATGGTAAGTTTTGGGAAGCAGTTTCTGAGGCACGAACCACGATAAGCAAATCTTCAGAACGAAGTCTGAATGGTTGTCTCCTGCAACCACTCCTCCCCTTTCCTTCTATTTATTCCCCAGCCAGGGAGGGGCCATTCAGTGTCCATGTGTGCCTTTATTCCCGAGTCGGCTCCTTGTCCTCAGTTGTTCTCCTCTCCTAACAGCTCTGTGCATCCGCACATCTGGAACAGGCCTTTAGGGTAGGGGTGAAATTCAGCAGGTTCTGACAAGTTCTGGAGAACCGGTAGCGGAAATTTTGAGTAGTTCGGAGAACCAGCAAATACCACCTCTGGCTGGCCCCAGAGTGTGGTGGGAATGGATATTTTGTAATATCATTCCCCCAGGAGTGGGGTGGGAATGGAGATTTTGCAGTATCCTTCCCCTGCCACGCCCACCAAGCAGAACCGGTAGTAAAAAATTTTGAATTTCACCACTGCTTTAGGGCCTCCTTTCTTGTTGTGGATCCACTTGATGAGGCCTTCTGTGATGAAAAAGGCCGAGACGGCTATGCATGGCCCTCCAGGCCCCCTTTTTCATTGCCACAGTCCTCATCGAGTGGATCTCTGGCAAGAAATGAGGCCAGGCCTCCTTTTTCATTGCCAGAGGCCTCATCAACCCTTTGCTGATGAGAAAGGAGGAAGCAGGTAAAGAAACAGGCTGGAGAGGAGACAGATCTTCATAAGTTAAGTCTCCCAGTGCAGCAGGATGGGTGGGGTGAAGCAATTGTGAGGACCCCAGGGGAGGGAGAATGAGGCATTTATGGGTAGGGGTAGCCCTGCTCCATCGCTACCCCTCCCCCATGGCCTTTCCCACCCCAAGATACCTCATGTGCACTTAATGAGCCGCACATTCAATTATCGAATGCATGGGTGAAAACAGGGAGTGATCTCGTTCAAGGTACGAGATTCACTCTCACGAATCATTGGGTTACAAATGGAATGGACAGTCTCCATTATTTGAGCTCTACTTCTGCCTTAAGCATGAAAATTGGCTGGCTGACTAGGTCAGTTATTCTCTCTCACCCAACTCACCTCACAGGGTTGCTGTTATGTAGAAAATAAGAGGAGGAAGGAGTATTAGATATGATCAACATATTTATAAAAATAATAAAAGTAAGATAAAAAATCTAGAAGAAAAATTACAACCTTCTTGCAGTAATTCAAAGATTGGGTTATGTTATGTTAATAATGGCTTCCAGGTCTGACAGTTATATTTGAATGGGGCAACCTAAATCTTTATAATGTATTAAATGCTACAAATAATGACATAAAAATGAGACAGCTATCCTAATTATAGTGTGTCCCGTGGTATGTTTATCTCCATTTTTATCATGTAATTATTTGCTTGCTTTGTTTGAAATGGCAGAAATTAAGTTATCCATTAGTTTCCTCTGAGTATGAAACATTTGCCTGGACTATGAATTCTTTATCCATGTGGCATAGACTTCTAATTGTTATTAGACAAGCTATGATTCTATAATGTATATGTTAATTCAGTTGGTCTTTCCTAATAATTGTGAATAAAGTATGTCTAATGTTTTGACATGATAAAACAGTGTCCATTGAAGGAGCCTATAATATAAACCAGCAAATTGCATTCAATTGATATTTAGTTTAATATAAATTATCTTTGTGTTGATTCAATTAATTTTTGAGAAATTGATTTTCATGATCTCTTAGCAGAAGATAACCATAAATTGCCATTTTCCCTTCTAGGCTTACAGTCCAGGCTGAATGTCCAATGCACTTAGAAGATTTTCCTATGGATGCTCATTCATGCCCATTGAAATTTGGCAGCTGTAAGTAAGATTACTAATTCAGTCCCTATATGATAAATACAGTATATGATATTTTTTCACATAGACTTGTGAAGAATAAAAGTGTGGTAAATTCTGAATGAGAGCCTATTAAGTTTAGGGGTGATTCTTGGGAAATAATAAACATGGAAGAAAAAGAAATAAATAAAAGTATACAAAACGAAAATAGAGCAATTGCAAGAAAGGAAAGTAAAAATCCTATTTGAAAAAATAATCTAATTTTGTAATACACTGAATGTAAAGTTTAAGAAGATGGTTTTAATGCTGCTAATAGTAGAGTGATTTTTTTTGTGTTATAATGGCACAAATATGTGTGACATTTCCTAGTGGAAATGCTTGATGGAATGATGACATGAAGGAGGCTGTGGATGAGAAAAATGCTGCAAAAGGATGTGGGGTGAGTCAGAATATTGCTAATAATCCACAAACATTTTCTGGCTTGAGGCCAGCTAAGCAAACATTTGTTATTTTGGCCAATGGACAGCAATCTGCTGTTAAAGGGGAAGGTAAAGACTATGTACCAGAGATAGGAGAAACATTAGACAATGTCTTATGTGTTCCTCAATTGGATCATAGATTTGAATATTTGCAGGTTATAGTCAAGGGTATGAAATACTGTTTGCTAGAGGACAATAATCCATAAGGAAGGATGGAAGAATTTGTACACAAGGAGTTAAGCAAGATGGTCTGTACATTCTAGGAAGGCAGGAGAATGGTTGTGCACAAACACTTATGAACACTCATGACAATTGTGTACATTTATAGCACAGCAGATTTGGGCACACAAGTTGCAGAGTACTGCAGAAGATGCCAGCCCTAGCTGAGGGGCATACGCCAAAGCTAAAGCCAAAGCAGTGCAAGATTTACTTAGAGTGTGATGTTTGCAAGAAGGCAAAATCTAGGGTGTATCCTGTGAGTAGGAAAAACTCAAGGCAAACAAACAGAGTTATACCTTGGAAACCTGAAAGATGTAATAAAGGTATACTTCCTGAGTGGTTCACTGCAAATGAAGTTAGAGTAGGTAGCATTCGTAATGAACCCATAAATACCAAGAGATATGGTCATGGTCATTACCTAAGGAAAAGCAAGATAAATGGAGGAAGTTAAAGAGAATGTCAAGCAGACAGAGAAACCAGACTGACCTGGATATAGAAAGTGAAGCTATTCAACCAAGAGATGGTAAGCAGTATGTAATGGAAAATAATGAGACAATCAGATCCCTATCATAATACTGCCATTTCTGTGGGTAGGGGGGCCTGGATCATTTATTCACTTATTACTCCGTTCCTGTTTTCTACATATCCTGTAATCCCTTAGTTTATAACTCTAGCTCTGACACCTATCTGCCCTGTGCTTTGATTTACCTTTGGGGAATGTGTAAGGTGAAGGGTCATTGGCTTTGTCTCAGTTCTGAAGCCTCCTGAAAGAAGCGCCTGGGAACAGTCCCTTATCTCCTTCCCAGGATGACTATCTTCACAACATCTTCACACCTGTGGATTGACTCATTCAACATCGGATTGAGTTGAGGGGTTTCTAACTCCTTTATCATAACAGAATTGCCTAAGGGGACCTTAGAACCTGCTTTGCTTTTGTCTTGCAATCACGCCCTTTCAATAAAAGATTCCTTTTGAAATGCTGCTGCCTCAAGAGTCTATACTTTCTTGATTGGGGAGTAGAGGCAGGACTTACATAAAGCAGGGTCTGCAAAAGTGATCAACTCAGAGAAGCAAACTCGCTCTACCTAGGGGACCCTGCACACAATGTCTGAGCAAAGCGGTGAGCAAGGAGAGGAAGAACGCTGGGGTGAAATCTCCACCACCACGCAGCCAGAAGCCAGCTCCTTCTGCCCTATCAAAGACATTGAAGCCGACTTGGAGGCCCCCATAAAGCTCAGATGGTTGATCGGAGTGGGGAAGAAGGATAACTGATATGGAGGAACCCAAGCAATCACCCTCACCTGGGGCAATCACCGGGCTGGAAATGCGAGCTGGAAGCCCTGTCAAACCAGGAAGAGCCAATCAAAGAACTGGGTGGAGATGACCACCTCAAGAGAAAGGTTTTGTGTTTTGTGATGGAAGCTCTTGAAAACCTCAGAACTGGGGGGGGGGGAATTAGATTGACACCAGAGAGGAGGCAAGGCAGAAACAGAAGCCAATGAGGCTGGGACGACCACTCCGGATCCAGCAGCAGCAAGTCAAGCAGACATGGCAGGGGGGAAGCAGCCATCCAGGTGAATTCACCATGAGCAGCACCATCCCTTGCAATGTTCCTGTCCAGCTCAGAGTGCCACAACTGGAGATGAAGACCCCCTCCCCGGGAGGGAAGTACAATGGCAACCCGCAGCAACTGGAGTTTTTCCTGGCACATGTCTTCATGTACATGCAGGAGTACAGGAGGGATTTCCATACCCAGAGTGATCAGGTCTGAATCATCACCTTGGCCCTGGAAGGGGAAGCTGCCCATTGGATGGTAACCCTCCACAATGCAGATGCCCCTGAATTGTGGAACTTCAACCGATTTATGATGGCTCTCCACCACTGATTTGAGGACCCTTTGGCAGATTGCAAAGCTTGCAATTGCATCAGGTGCCGGCTGGTAGCTGAATACATTGAAGAGTTCCGAGACCTTGCCTGCAGAGTGGACTGGCCAGACATCCTAGTGAGCTGGTTCAAAGATGGCCTGAATGATGACCTCTACCATGCCTGCCTGGCTCGAGGGGCCCCAGACCGCCTGCATGACTGGTACATCCTGGCCGAAGAAGTGGAGATTGACATGGCCAGAAACCAGTACTGAGGGGGAAGTGCTTGTAAGACATTCCCCACCCCAGGGGAAGCAAGAGCCATTCAAGCCACAAACTCCCCTGATGCCAAGATCATCTGCCTGCTTCAAATGCAGGAAGGAGGAGCACCCTGCAGGTGAGGGTAATTCAAAAACTCCCACTCGAAAGCCAGAACACCTGTCTGGAGGAAAGCCCATGAAAACAAATGCCCTGAGAAAAGACACTGCACTGAGAAGTGGAGAGGCTATGGAGGTTCACCCCCTTGCAAAATTAGGGGAATGAACTCTGGCATCACCTGGGGAGGAAGTGAGCCCATCTGACAGAGACCCTGAAGATGACCCGTTGGTAAGCAAACCAATTTGAGAACTCACCCTGGCCCTAAGACTATTCGTCCCCAGGGTGGGAAAAAGTGAAAATGCCAGACCTCATGGTGCACCCAGTATTTGATTAGCCCAAACCTGGTAGGAAAATTGGGCATATGGTTATGGAAGTTAAAAAAAATCCTATCGCGTTCTGCCAGTTAGAGGGGTCAGTCACAGAGGGTGAACTGGCCATTCTTGCCAGAAAACCCCTGGACATAGCAATGAGAGACTCACTTTCATTGTGGCACCCAGAATGGAGTGGCCATTAGTCCTGGGACTCACCTGGCTAAGGAAATTGAACCCCAGAGTAAATTGGCAGCAGGGAACCCCAAGGTTCCAATGGGCAGTGACCAGACCAGATGGCTGAAGGGAGGAAATTCAAATAAAGAAACAGTTTGGATGGTAGAGCTGCACCAACGCAGGGCATTCCTAAGGAGTATAAGGATTGAGTTGAAGTGTTCAGTGAAGAGCATTTCGACGAGTTCCCCCCCCCCCAACCATTACACAGACTGTGCTATTGAGATCCTCCCAAGCGCTAAACTACCAAAGCTCAAGATGTATAGCATGTCTCCTAGAGAACCTGAGGAATTGAGGATCTTCATAGATAAGAACCTGGCTAGGGGATTCATCGAACCAACACGATCAAAAATCGCCGCCACGGTGTTATTCCAAGAAAAGAAAGATAGGACTTTGTGCTTATGCGTGGATTATAGAAATCTAAACACTGTAAGCATAGAGAATGTGTACCCTCTTCCCCTCATGAAGGACATGTTACCCCACCTATCCAAGGGGGAAATCTTTTCAAAACCACCTAAGAGAGGTTTACTATGGAATCAGGATTAGGGAAGGGGACGAATGGAAAACAGCTTTTAACACCCACTTGGGGTTTTACCAATTCAAAGTGCTTCCATTTGGACTACAACAGGCTCCCACTGTGTTCATGCAACTTATAAACGAGGTGCTCCATGAGCACTTATACAAAGGGGTTATGGTGTATTTAGATGACATTTTAATATACACCGAAACAAAAACAGAGCCCATAAAACTTGTCCAGGCAGTCCTAAACAAGCTCCATGCTGTTAAGCTTTATGTAGACTTGTCTAAATGTGAATTCCACAAGGCTAAAATAGACTTTCTGGAATACCAGATATCCCACGAGGGCATGGAGATGGACCCAGGGAAAGTATAAGTGGTGATTGACTGGGCCTCTCCCTGCAAGTACAAGCAACTGCAGAGTTTCCTGGGATTTGCAAACCTCTCTCAACAATTTATCCCGGCTTTCATGCAAATTGAACTCCCCATCATTAATCTTTTGAAAACAAAAGGGGGAGACAAGCCAAAGCCAAGGCAACCCTTAAACTGGACTATGGAATGTCAGGTGGTGTTCAAGAAATGGAAAAAATTATTCTCAGCTGAGCCAATCAGACCCAGAAAAACCTTTCATCACACAGGCAGATGCCAGCCATGTGGCTGTCAGGGCAGTCCTACTCCAAGAAAATGAACAGGACCAAGTACAACCCTGTGCTTACACCTCAAAAAAGCTAACAGACACTGAACAGAGATGGGCTATCTGGGAGAAAGAGGCATATGCAGTGTGATGGGCTCTCCTTAGCTGGAGGCATTTCCTAGAGAGGAACAAAATCTCCTTAAAACTGTGGACTGATCATAAGAATCTGGAAGCTCTTAAAACCTCACGGAACCTCTCCCCAAAACATGTGCTCTGGGATCAATATTTTAAGTGTTTCAACTTCAGCCTCAAATATTTTCCTGGAGGAAAAGATTTCTAACAGATGTGCTGTCCAGAAAACCACAGTATAATAGCAAAAAGCCTGAGGTGATCAAACCCTTGCTCCCAGCCTCCCAGCTGGTGGCCAAGGTGATAACCGGGTGCAAGCTAAAAAGATGCCCTAGCAGACAATGCCACCCTTCAGGCGTTCAAACAAGCCTTACTAAATGATGAATGGTTCCAATCCTGTAGAAATGCCGCATTGCCAAGAGAAAGATGAGAGACACGAAACCGAACAATGCAGAAGAGCTGAAGGCCGCTATTGAAGCATCTGGTCTTCCATAACACCTCAGCAATGCCATAGGCTGATAGCTTCTATGCCACACGCATTGAGGCAGTAATTGCTGCAAAAGGGGTCCAAACCAAGTACTGAGTACATATGCATGCTTATACTTTTCAGAGGTCCGATATTGTTCTATGTACAATCCTTGTTTCATTGATTGCATGTAATATTCTAATTTTCTGAGATTGTGGATTTGGGGTTTTCATGAGCTGTAAGCCATAATCATCACAATTATGACAAATCATGGCTTGAACTATCTTGCTTTGCATGTAATGAGTCTATCTCATATATTAGTTTCACCTTTTAAGTTGCATTACTGAAATAAATGAACTTTTGCATGATATTCTAATGTTTTGAGTTTCACCTGTATATAATGCTTAAGTGATTTTTAAAGTAGGCAAAACCTATTGAAAATGTATTTGAGAGTACCTGTATTAAGAGAAAGTTAAACGAGACTTCCTGGTTGTTCCTGGTGCCGACGGCAGGCTTTCCTTGAGCCTGTCAGATCAAGAGACAGTTAGAGGTGTTTTTTTACAATCTTTAACACCTCGGACACTCTTAAATTCTTGGAATTTATGAGGGAGAGATTCAGCTGCTGGGTTGAGCCCTCGTGTACCCTCCAGGAGGATTTATAGCCTCTGGGGTCCGACGAGGTTTGCCCCCCTTCGCAGTTGTTGTTTTCTCCTGCCTTTTTGATAACCTCTGCTAATTAGCAGAGCCAGTCGCCGGGAACAGCCTTATCATCTTAACATCTCAACATCTCAAGAAGGAAGCAAGACTTTTGCAAGTATTTTAAGTCTTAATTGGGGGAAAAAAATCTCTTTAAAAAGAACGCTACTGCTGAGTTCGAGAGGTGTGGGCTTAGAACAAAGGATTCAAAATGGCGTTGATTTATAGCTGAAAACCTACAGAAAACGAAAGCTAATTACTTGCTGATAGCCGGGGCAGTAAAGGCGGAACGGCTGAAATAACTATTAACAATCTCTAAGCCAGTTTACTTTAAAGCTAGTTTATACAATCTGATCTACTTGGAGGAGTATTTTGTGAGAAAGTTGGGACGAAGTGTGTTTTGTTAATTATGGCAACGGAACAAAACGTGGCTTCTCCAGGTGCTACAATAAATCTCCAGGATTTGAAGGACTTCATAGGTAAAGAAATTGCTTTTATAGGTAAAGAAATTAATGAGGTTAAAGAAATGGTTCAGGATACCATAAAAAAGCACGACCAGCTCGATAAAAATTTACACGTCATAACCACAAGTCTGTCAGAAATTGTTCTTAAGGTGGACAGAAAGGTTGAGCAACTGGCTTTGGATTTGGAAACCAAAACAAAAGAAACGGATCTAAAATTTGTTGAAATGGAGGGGAATATGCAAAGGATGGATAATGAGATTATTATGATGCAATTCAGATCTATGGAGTACGCTGTTAGACTGAGGGGTATAAGAGAAAATCCTAGAGAGGACTTAAGAAAAGTTTGTGCTGATGCTTTGGCCACGTTATTAAAGGTGGATTCTTGTGAGATTTCTGCTAAGATGGATAAAACCTACAGAGTAAATTCACGTATAGCATCACAAAGGCAACTACCAATAGATGTTGTGATATACTTTACTGAGAGAAATTTCAGAAATGACATTTTGCAAAAAGTCTTATTATTCCTGCCTTCAAATAGATGGGAACATG